>NC_050175.1:15440632-15585632 GCF_008315115.2 Sander lucioperca
CTGAAAACAAAATATCAGGCTGCTCCACCAGATTCTGAAATGCCTGGTAGCCATCATCCACTGGAGGAAAGCTGTGTGAGCCTGCAGGCGCACAGCCGTAGCAGGGGTTTTCATCACATATAATTGCTCCTTCAGTTTTTCCATGTAGCTTTGTCCCACCACAGGCAGCCTCATCGAAGCTCTCACACACGCCCTCGACTCTGGACACAGGATCACATGACGCAATCGTGTTGGTGCCACTAGAGACGGAGGACAAACTGGACTCTTCTGCATATGAAAATCCCCCAGGATCTGCATTGCTTTGCTGATATGACATGTCTGTTGGCATTAGAGGTAAAACCACTGGTGGAAAATTAACAAGCGGACAAGCTGGTGCGTGTTGGTCAGCACAGGTCACGTCACCCGCACTAGGATGGTATGCACAGTCACAAAGCATTTCAGCGTCCGTCAGATTCTGATGTGGGCCGCTGGGAATGAGGATGGAGTAGGTTTTATTTTCAAAGCCACATGATCCAGAACTCATGTCATCAGCTCTGACACCACAAGGGTTGTAGGAAGGGGAGAGCAAACCACTGTCTTGGTTTACTTCTGTAAATGAATTGGTGATAAAATGTGATATCGGGCTGATGTTGGGGAGGGCTTTAAGAAGGGCATCCTGAACGCAGGCTATAACGTTAGGTTCTGTATTAGCATAACTGAGACCAGAAGAGCCAGTACTGATTCCACTGCTTTGCTGAAGGCTCCCACTGCTCTCTCTCAGAGACTCCTTCGACCTAAATACAGACAAATGGGTTACTTAGACTGCCAACAAAATCACACAGAAATCCTTAAGGAAATGTACTAGTGTAGCCACACAAACCATAGTTTGCTGTCATCTGGAACAAGGGGCTCAACACAGACAGAGGAGATGATGGGTGGCACAGGCTTCAAGACCTGCAACAAGGAGGATAAAAACCATTAAAACCGTAGATTGGAAACATTTCCGGTAAATGGGTCAAATGTTCTTTTCTAATAGATTTGACATTAACTATTTATTAAACCTATTAATTATTATTTATTATTATTATTTATTTATTATTAAACATTTTCAAATTAACTTCATGTTTGTGAAAGTATCTGGTGAAGTTTAAAGTTATAATCATTATGATGTTAGTCCTGGTTGGTAAGGTGACACCTATGGTTAATCAACACATTCTTACTCCCATCTCTCAGTTCGGAGTGAGAATGGGTTGGGTTAATGGTGGTAACAGCAAGTGCTTGTTAATACTACAGCAAACACCTGTTGAGCAGCCGCTATGTCACAAACACAACATGAGGAAATGATGTATCTGTTACTAGCGCAGCCAAAAAAACTTGTCGGTAATAATTGCATCCGCAACCTTATTTTACAGGACATGTAGTTTTTTTTAAATAAAATGTTAGTGATGCTGGATTACATGCTGTATTGTGAATCCTGTGAATCCCTCATGCATGTGAAGGCAATTTAAATCAACTATGGAGAGAAGGAATTACAGAATGTAAATGCATTGAATGGCTATTGCTGAAAAATGCCAACAATAAGTAAGTATCACCAGGCAACTCACCTCTTGCTCGCCTGGATGCATAATAAGAAGTTTAGGATTTGGACATTTGGCAACTGTGTCCCACCACTTAGTTTTGAGCCTAAAATCAATTGCACAAATAAATCAACAACAGATACACACATGAACACAACACAGGAGTTACAGTATTTGGGAGGAAAGCCTTTCATATGATTCACTAATAGAGAAACAACACAAACACCATATGCATGACTTACTTTACATAACAGCCATTTATAGCGGCGCTGATGATGATTGCAGCAAAACTGAGGCTGATGATGATAACCAAGGGCAGGACAATGGAGGACATGGCTGTAAAGTAACATGTATAAAGTAAGTTTGGCAATGACTCCATTTTTGAACAGATTACATGCAGTAGAGAGATAAACTAGAGAGAAGTGCATGATGTATGCTTGTAGATTGGCACCTGGCTTGTGTAATGTGTAATAGAATGGAATGTAGATGTAAATATGGATCAGTTTTCTACACCCTTGGTTCACCAGAAGCAAAAATATGGCACATATTCAGTTCACCTGAAAAAAGAGTTAGACTGGGTGAAAAGGAAAATGGTAGAGCAGAGCAACATAACATGCTCACTGGCTGTAGAGAATGTGGGTGGGGATGGAGGTCCCTAAAGCAATGGGTGTGCCTGTAATAGTGGAGCAACACAGAGAGAAAGAGAGAGAGAGAGAGAGAGAGAGAGAGAGAAGTCCAGTTTGGCTAATAGATCCATGACACTAAAACAATGCATGGCAGTTATAACTATGAAACTGTCATGATCCTGATCTGCAACCTTTGTCTTAAAGGGATGTTTTGCTAATTTTCAACCAACTTTGTATCATAATAATGTTGGTAGTATGTGTAAATTAAGTATGGTAAACTTCCCTCTATCTAAGCCGGGCCCAGATCTCCCTACTCACAGGCTGGCAAAAATCCGCCAGATGACGCAAAACCTGCTGGCTCTTAGAGCTGTTGCTCAAACTACAGATTGTACTTCCACATATGGACAAAAAGAGTATAGAAGCGGATTGAGGGACAGAGCCGCCCCCTCTCTCTCTCTTATAAACTCGGACTGAACTCAGATTAAATTATAAAACTAGACTGCTGATTACATATAAACCAATGTTTTGTTACCGTATTGCCTATTTCTTGCCTAGAATGTTTTCAGAATGTTACGGCCACAGCAAACAAACACAACTTAAATGTGACCGTCAACATATCGAATAACACCAAACCTGAGGATTAGTTAAAGTAAATTAAAATGTATTCACAATTTAACTATTATTGATTAAACCAAATCTATGGGAGTCTGGAGGTCTGGCCAAAAAGAACAAAAGAAGGGAAGAAGCCTGAGCCAACCCATCAAGGGCCGTCGGACCCAGAACCCCCCCCCTCCCAAACTAAAAAGTAGTGACTAACTAACAGAAACAAAGCCGCGAAAACTAGACTACCAGACCTCCATCCTCAAAGCAATAAAACACAAAAAAAGCAAAAGTAGATAACAGAAGACAACGGTGATCAGAGCCGCTTCAGTCTCCCAGGGCCATTCTCCCAGCCTCTCTTATATACAGGGGCAGGGCCACCCTCAATCAGAAATCAGGAACACCTGAGATGAACAGAGAGGAAGAAGAGAGCATGGTGGGGAGCGCATAACAAGAAACAGGAAGTGGGCTCCATACTGTTTCCTGTATTGAGAAAACCGAGGCTGTAAAAACTCAGATAAAACGGTAAAACTAGGCAGCCAACCAAGATTCTGTTACTCTATTGCCTATTTCCCACCAACGTTAATTGGTCCAGTGCATTCTGGTAGTTGTGAGTTTTCTACCTTTTCAGAGAAAGGGAATATCACAGCTTCTTTTCTCAGCTTTCTCTGGTCATGTAGCACCAGTTTAAAAAAAAAAGTTTGCACTCCCAGTTTTAGGAAAGACCCTCTTTTCAGCGGCAAAATACATCTTTGTATGTGGGGGAAACACTTCCTCATTCATTTCAATGAGTCACTGAGTTTGCGCAGCGTGGGTGCATAAGTGGAGAGCTCTGGTGAAAAGGATTGCTCAATTTTTGCCACAGTGCAATGCAATGTCATATGGCAGCACAATGCCAATGAAGTAGACATGCAAGAGCACACGCCTGGTAGATTACTCTGTGAGAATGTTTAGCTTGAAATAGCGTGCAGATCCTGGGTCAGATCCAAGACAGGGAGCGTCAACAAGTATAACATTTTCAAAATCGAAACCTACACATACTATGTCTTGTTCCCTTTTGAAGAATGTTTACTGAATTTGTGTTTTCGCACCCGAAATCAGCATACCTCCCAGTCTGTGAAACCCTGTGACAGCCCACATCAGTGGGTTAGGTGTGGTGTGCCACAACAACTAAGTCAATGTAGCAACGCAGATAAAAGATCAGTTGCTGTGTGGTTGCGTAGCAGTTTGGTAGCACTCCCCCTTGCCGAAATAAAGTTGTAGTGGATGGCTTTAAATGATACTCTGTTCCTTGATATCACAAACTGCATTTAAATACAGAAAATAGTATAATACCAACAAATATGTTATATTACTTTGGGGAAGATACAAAAAAGACTAATACAGTTTACACTATAGATAAATAGAGATTTTGAGGTTTTAAGGGATCCTAGATTTCAAATGATGGGTCATACACACCCTTTATTGCACCTTATTAATTGATTATAAATATGTTTAAGAAATCGTATCATGTCTAAAAAATATACAGTATACTTAAACATCAAAAGTAACACAAAAGACTGAATAGATGACACTTACGGGTTGTGAATTCCCACTCTTCACTACTGTCACTGAACTTTCCACTCAGGTCTAGGTAGCTTTTCACACTGACTGCATATGTTGTACTTGGATCCAAGTTACGACCAAGTATTTCATAGTAACCAAATTCGTCGAGAGTAGTTGGTTTGACAACAGCATACACCTGGTATGGAGAAACAAGAATTATTAAAAGGATGGCTTGGCAATCATTTCCTTTAACTAAAGAAGGAAGCTGACATACTTAAATGCCCATGACTAAGTCTACATCTCTACAGAAAATGATCTTTTAGTGTTATAAAGTGCATTTGGTATTGCTCTTACCTTTTTTGCATCTCCTTTTTTATGGTAAGTCACATTAGCAGCCAAGTTATCTCTTAAACTTTCCTTCACGTTCTGCTTCCACTTGACATGAAAATTCCCATTTGATTCGTTCACTGAGACAATTGTTGGGGTTTTGGGCTTTACTGTAGAAGAACAGAGATGAGAGAAGTAAGGGGAATGTTTCCTAACTTCCATCCAGTTGTACATCCATTCACTGTTATTCTGGATCTGGATCAGATTAATGGACTTTCATTTAAAAGAAGTCAACTTACTGCTGTCTGTGACGTTGATGATTTTGGACTCTATGTGATTGCCTCCTTTCCAAACTGTGGCTGTAAAAGACTCTCCTACAACAAGTATCTCTTCTTGGTGGACAGAGCAACACTGTGCAGTGTCACATGGTTTAAAATTGCTGTGCTTCTCCCTGTGGAATACAAGATAACATGCATCATGCTCTGAATATTTTAAATACATTTTAGTTGATTTTTAATACAGTGATATTTACAGTTTTTCTGAATTGCTAAAACACTAAACCCCATTCTCTGAACCAAATGCTCAGTGGCCTAAACCCATTTGTCGAATCAATCACTCTTCTTGCAAAACTCTAAACACATTCTCACTTGTTAAAACACATTTCACACTGTAATGCACTTGTGTTGCAAAATAGTTTACACGGGAAGCGAAAGTTAAACACAACTACAACACAGTTGTCATCATTTACACACAACGACTCAAAATTGTACACACACGTTTCTAGGTGATCAAACCAATTGTAGAGAATATAAGCCAGTTTAGAGTGCACAAGTGGTACAGGAGCATTGAATGTTATTTGATTTTGCGGTTTCACAATATTTTTTAGTGTACCATCATGTGCTTTTAATTTCATTTTCTTTGTTCTTTGGCCTTTTGCAGTTGGACTACTGTATTGTTCTGCAAGTGCCTACAGTAATACAGTATACAGACATTTAATATTGTATTACTTGCACTACTTTCAGTGTACATGATATTCACTGTACAATTTGTGATATACTTATTGTAAGTTTTCATTGCAAAATGTGTTTACTATATGAAATACTGTAAACATTTTTTTCTGTAACTACCTGCCCATGACACTGTTTTCAATGTTTTGAGGTAATGTGTAATGAATGCTCTAGTATTTATTGACTGGCTGTGTGTATGATCTGAAAGCATTGTTTGATTTTGCCAGCAGAGTCAGGTGTTTTGTGAACATAGTTTGAGAATTTAATTGTGTGTTTACAGTTTTGAGAAAATGGGTGAGGGTTTCAAGAAATGTGTGCAATTTTAATATTATAGGCCTAAATATGTTGTATGAAAACAATCAACTGACTCGACACCATTTTATGGAAATCAGCCAAAACTAAGCTCATAAGTATACAGTTTTACCAATTCACTAGCTCTGCAGTAAACCATACGTAAAATAAGTGAAACAATAAAAACAACACCTCACCCGTTTTCGTTGTTGCTCCGGAAAGTCAACTTGTATTCAGAGCAGTTTTGCGCTTCAAAGTGGCAAAACACTAGTGACTCATAGTCGTTGGTACAGTCAAGAGTTTGGCCTGAAACCCACATTACACAAAAAGATTAATTGTGAGAATGAGTTATTGCATATAAAAGCTGTCTACGTGTCCACTTTACGTACCAGAGAGAGCTGTTGTAATATTCCCCAAAATAAGAAGGACCAAGGATATCCTATCGCGAACGGGCCTGAAAGCAAACAGCATATATTTTCTTTAGGCTATTTAATGCGAAATATTTGATAATTTAAGCAACACAAACACTTTCCAAGGCTCCAGATTACCTCTTTAACTCCATGCTGAAACGATTTATTCTTCTTCTCCTTCGAAAACAATCCAGTTCATCAGCTCCTACCCATTTCGTGGGAAAGTGAACGTTTAGTTTGCTGCGTGCTTACACTGTAATGTCTCACAGTCTTCCTGATATGGAAAGCTGTTACTGGAAATGTTGTGCCACTAATTCAGGGGAGGAGGTGTGTCCTACTCCCATTTCCTCAAAGAGTAGAAGAAAGGCAACACAATCCCTGCTGTAAATGAAGCAACCAAAATAGGCTACCTATAAAATAAATACAAAATTGTGAATTTGCGCGTAAATGTGTAAAAGCTGGGGCCATATCGATTATAATAGATTTCATTCAATTTATAGCCTACTTGAATCATAGAGAAATAAGTTACTCAGATCAGCAAAATTAGTCAAGGAATTAGAAATATAGAGATGAATTTACACAAGATGTCATTTATGTAAATTAGGCGTAGCCTGCGTTTTACATTGTGTAAGTGAACTGCAGTAAGTGAACTGCAGTTCACTTACACAATATAATATAATATAATATATATATATATATATATATATATATATATATATATATATATATATATATATATATATATATATATATATATATTTCAAGGTTCTACAAAACTAACCTTTACAGAACCTTTAGGGAACGTTCATAGAAGGTTAGCTGAAGGTATAAAAAAAAAACCTTAAGAGAACCTTTAGGGAACGTTCCCTAAAGGTTCTTTAAAAGTTCAACAAAAACAACTTTAAGAGAACGTTCCAGGAAGGTTAGCTGAAGGTTCCAAAATATTTTACCTTTAGGGAACGTTCTGGGAAGATTCTCTAAAGGTATTACCTTCAGAGAACCTTTAGGGAACGTTCCCTAAAGGGTATGTGTTTGCTGGGAATAGGCTACTGGCAACTAACTGGCCTAACTTTGGCAACAGTGAGGGTAGACAGTCGATATTCATTTTAGACCAGCAGGTCGAAGCAGAGTTACAGTTATATGTGAACAATGATGAGTTGCTTCACATGTTGCTTTACATCTAAAGTTGGTGAACTTAATTATGCAACAATATCTTAATAAATGTACACACGTGTTTATATATATATATATATATATATATATATATATATATATATATATATATATATATATATATATATATATATATATACTGTATATACAGTCTATTTTTATTATTTACTTTTCACTATTTCCTATTAAACATTCAATTGTCTATAGTGAGCAGTAAATTTAATCTTCAGAAACTTTAGAATGATCATCATTGTGCACCATGTAATGTCCTACAACTGTAAATTATGCATATTAAAGGTGAAGTGTTGCATTATGGGATTTAGTGTACCTGATATGGACACATTTTTCGTTGCATTAAAAAAAATTAGGACACGATCTAGTCCTAATGTAAAATCTTACACTTAAAGACACAAAAAAACATTCAAATAGATTTAAAATAGATCCAGACATACATTTCCAGCTTCTTATCTTGTGTCCATTTTGATAATAGTTATGCTCTCTCTATAAGTAAGTGAAATACATACACACACATACAAAATGAATGTGTGTGTATGTATTTTAAAATTAAAATGGCTTTGCATCAGATTACAGTAAACAGAGAATTCCATCCTGTCAATCTAATGTTCCACATCCAGTCCAGTAGGTGGCAATAATGCCCCTTCAAGCTGGCTCTGCAACCGCCAGTAAATCTAAACAAGCAGAATGAAAGTACGTCGTGGCGAAGGTAGCAAATAGTGATTAACAATTTTTTACAGTCATTGTTTTAACAGCTAAAAAGATGCGGAGAATTAGAATTTAGTAATTTGCGTGTATGTTTGCGTGTGTTTTTAGGCTTTAATCCATATTTGGTTCTAGCTTTATTGAAAGTTGGTCGTGTTGAAGTTGCTGCCGTTACAGTTAATTATGTTGTGAGACGTTTCAGCTAGCAGCCTGCTAACGTTAGCTGCAACAGCCAAGTGTCTGTGCCTTAGAGTAACTTACTCCTAACAGATTAAATGTCTGTTAGACGGGCTCTGGTGGATTGTGTTGTGTTGTCTCTGCAAGATGCCTGTGTGTTTTATCCTTGCTGTAAAGGCTGCTTCTCAAGGATTGACGTTGAACAGCAGGACACGACGAGGTAAAAACACAAACAACCAACGAAGAAACAGTGGGTCCATGGAATGTATTTTCAAAACTGTACTGTAACTGATTACTCTTTACAGTTGTCCGAGTTAAATTAAATCAATACCAGTACTTGACTTTATTATGTCTCATTGACAAGTTCATTTCTAGGTATGCTAACCTATATAAAGGCTGTAGCTGAATAAGCTTAAAACATTAAATTAATTGATTCCTACAAAGCAAATTTACTCACTCACATGATGTCCTCTCTGTCTATCCACCACAGATGCAGATGCTCTAAGTGTGGTTCTAGCTGTCTGAGGGAACAGGTTGATTACAGATATCGTCTGTCACTAAGGGTGGCCCGGGACAGATGCATATTTGGAGTTACAGTGTTTGGAACCTGCTTGAACCCATTCTTTGGCATTCATGCAAGTGGTTTACAGAGGTGAGCACAGAAATAATCTAAATAGCATTCTCTGTATATTAAACGCAAGTTTTCCGTTACTGTCTGACATTATCTTTTGTACCAAGTCTCTGTGTGGATTGTAGTAGTTTGGTTCCCCTTGTGTTAAGGAACAACTCAGGAGCAGCACAACTAATTTCACATATGTGAAGACAGTTTGTGAGACTTTGATGACTTGCCCAGGAGCATTTAATGAATTCCAATTGAGGAGAGAATTAAGCAGGCAGTACAGTTTAACCATGATGTGTTAACTTGTCGTGCCTTCCCAACTCTCTGAAGGTCCTGTCTTACTGAAGGTGTATTTAAACTCATGCTGGAGGCGCTAAGTTTTACTGAAACTTCAAAGAAAACCAAGATATTGCGGGTGCCCAAATATCCCAGCACAGACAAAATGTTTTTATGTTTAGTTTAACTATGGCCTTGGCAGGCTGAGCAGCACTGTCTTGTCATACAGCTGTCTCCCGTCTTCCTTGGAGCCACAAAGTTGAACAACTCTGAGTTATGAGGTTATGTTGGACACTACCCTACACCGTACCCTGACGTGCACCTCTCGAAAAATGTAACTACACGTCGCTCGGCCGTGGCTTGGTACCGTTGCATTTCCCCTGACTCATTTCCTGGTTCTCCTTCTCCATAAACAACATGAAATCAGGGAGAGGGTTAACTTTTCCTGCTACAGATTTCCCACCTTATTCAGAAAACACAGGGGAGACACTTTGTTTCTCTCACTATGACTCTAGAGTCAGTACTCGCTCCGAAGCTAATCACCATCACTCTCTCACTTCTCCCTCGCTCAAAAACACACTCCCCACACACACACATACGCCGGCTCGACGCACACACCAACGCACAAGTATAAACATCAGGCCACTTACGTAGGCTACGGCGAAAGCTCTGCGTGGAGCCTCCGCAGAACCATAAAACGGCCTTAAGTGTGAAGTATCTGGCATTCGCAGTGTGAAACAGTACCCCTGATCTTTTTTTACTTGAAGGTTAATGTTTTCATCTGGTGTATTAAGTTATTATTATGTTATTGGAGGTTTTTGTGTCATGTGAGGGGACAAAACAAAACCCTGTGCTAAACCCCGTGCTGGTCAGAGGGAATACACAAGTTAGCTTTATTTTTACCAGTGTTTAATGTGGCACATTTAAAAAGCTCATCTTGTGATCAGTGTTTTCTCTCTTTGCCAGTCAAATGAAAAGCAGTGTGCATTTCTGTTGTGTCTGTAATGTTGTAGGTTGGTGGAGAACTTAGATGGAGCATCAACCAGATCCACATTGTTGGCGAAGGCTGTCGAGGACTGTTTTATTGGCAGACATTTCATCTTTGGTATTAAGGTACATTTTCTCTACTTGGCTGATATTAGCTTATTACGGCTGTGTCTGTATCTGTGTATATGTTGGCCGATAAGTAACAAAAAAGACTAAGAGAGTACAGCCGTGTTCGCCAACGGCTCTGTGAGGCTGTAAGTTGGCACAGCAGTGCTTTGAGCTAAATACTAAAGTTGCCATGCTAATATGCTGATGTTTTGCAGCTAACATATAATATTGCAGCTGAGCCTGATGGGAATGTCTTATGATGATCGTCTTATGATGACCGTTGTTCAAGCAATTTTTTTTTTTTTAATCCATTACCTTATTATCCTATTTGGGTGGGGAAAAAGCTATGCCATAATAAGAAATATTATAAATATATATATATATATATATATATATATATGTATATATATATATATATATATATATATATATATATATATATATATATAGGCTATATAAAAGTAACAAATGTGTACAAAAGTTAGGCTGCAGTTACAAAATGCAGCACGTGTCATGCGTGGAGTCTCCTCCTCTTGCACGCATCACACCGGGAGCTTGAAGATGTAAAGGAAAAAAAGAAAAACAGGAGAATTAACTTTGAGCAAGTGTGGAGGAAAGTTGGAGGTATGGAAGCAGTTTAAACAAGTCGTGGGCAGTGACAACAATATGTTGTTCATCATTGTTTCTTTTTTTTTACGTTTCTTCATTTGGATCCACTTGGCGATCCGTTCCATTCTAAACAAACAGCGCAGTTTACATGCTTTGTCCTTGTATTATTCTAAACGTCAGCGGCCCACGTATTAAAAAAGTGTCGGGTTTAAATCGGGCTCGGGCTCATAATTACAGTTAATATGTCGGGTCGGGCTGGGCTCGGACACAACATGCTCGGGCAGGTTCAGGCATGATTTTTTGGGCCGATCTAAGCTCTAATCCATAACCATTGCCTAATCCTAGTGCCTTCCAGGCAGCGCTGCCTGGAAGGAGACGTTGGAAAGTTAGTTGGGTTATTCTTATAGGAACCATGAATGTCTTTACAGAATTTAATGGCAATCCATCCAGTAGTTATTGAGATATTTCAGTCTGGACCAAAGTGGTGGACCGATCAGTCAACAGACCAACATTGCCATCCCATACTGTGCTGCTAGTATGGCTAAAACCAAATCTGAGGATTATGTATTTATTTTATGTTATTGGATTGTTTTAAACACAAATGTTTGTATCAGTATTGGCCTCAAAAATCCAGTATTGGTCGGGCTATAATCATACGTATTTGAACAACGTGACCAAAATATGTGCTTTGAATTTCATTTGTATTCAGGCTGCTTGCTCTCTGGTCTTGTCTGTGTTCTTCAGGTAACCAAGACAGAAAGTGGGCCTTGGTTAGGAGGGCCTGTTGCGAATGGCTCCAGCAGTAAAGAAGCAGTCCACTTTATTGCCACTCAGATGATTCTCCCCAAAGCTACAGGCATGGGAGGCTGCACAGTGGTCAGTTATTATCAGATCCTTCTTCAGAAAGCTGCAGAATATGAACTGGGATCCACTGATCCCAGCAAAACCTCCAGACCCCCAGCAACAACCCTGCTGCTGATTCCTCGCCGTTTTCCAGCCAGCAGCTTTAATAATGCCACACTTTCTGCCTCAGGTCTTCTTTCCCAGTCACCGCAAAGGTAATGACATTAAGACGCTACTGGTAACTGTTGCTTTCTATCTGATACTTTTCAGTATTTTATATCAAGGACAGACTCTGTAGGGGCCAGAAACAAATAATTGGGAATAAGTGAGACTGACTCAATCTGAAATCAAAGTAAAAACAACAGAAATTCTTACGAGCTAGTTTGACTAGTGAGCTCGTAAGAATTGTAGCTGTGCCTCCTAACAGTTTTTCCTTCTTTTTTTTTTTTTTTTTTAGGGGAAGAAATTCAAATTAAATGTAAGAAAAATCTCCTGTGTCAGGTGGTTTCCCTCGATAAATTGCATTTTGTGACAGTTGCTTTTCTTTTCATCCTAGTTCACAGAACCAGGACGGCCCCCTTACTCCCACCCCTCCTTGGCAACAGTCACTAGGACTAGTTACTTCATCGGCAGAGCAGGAGGAAGGCTGCAGTACCCAGGACAGTGGAGATGAGAACAGAAGGCAGACAGACAACAACAAAACACCAGATCATGCACAGAGAGGCTACCTGGAGAACCATCAAGTCACAGAGGAGAGAGCACTGTCGCCTCTTCTTTCTTTAGAGTGCAGTTCTTCCAGTAGTCCACCATTTGCCAAATACCCATACTCATCTATTGCGAAAGCTGTTGGAAACACCCCCACCCTGAACACTTGGTTCAGTCCTCCGTCACCTGGCCACAACAGGCCCAAGGGGTTTTCTACCAGACAACTCACCAAAGCATTTTTGTCAAGCTCCTTGGCTTGGGAAGATTTGCCTTTCTCTGAGAGTCTTACAGAATTTTTGTGTGAGGAAAACAAAGATTTTGACATTGTTGGTGAAACAGAGCCACAACTAAATGTGCAAAATCAGGAAAAAAACGCAAGAAGCGACCTGGAAATCGGTTCACAAGACAAGAACATATCACATAAATCAACTTCTGTTTGTCAAAGTAACACGCAGATAACAGGCAGCCACTCACAGTTATTACTGGATATCACCAATACACCTGCACCGAATGGTAATGATTTCTCTGACCAGGTACATAAGAACCCTGTTGGATTTGCAAGCATGAGTCAAGCCAGAAACATGTGTTCCCATGAGTGTAATCAGGAGGATGAGAAAGCTAGTTCTCTGTCTTTTGAAAATGAAGAGGAAGAGCAGCTTGAAGGGGATACCTACAATTGTTCAGCAGACCTATTCAGTAGCTCACTCATAATCGATATGAACACAAACCAGCTCAATACACATGCAGAGACTTTCAGGACGGCCACAGAAGCTTGCCCACTGCTTTCCGAACTAAACAAACAGCACCTGAGGTGTAAAAATGGTACACATTCAACACCAGACAAAGAGAAACTGAAAAGTGATAAATGCATTAAAAGAGACAGTTTAATTCCAACAGGCACACAAGAGCTCGACTTCATCCCTCCCTCTCAGTCCACCCCCATTGTAAAAGTAGCTGTTGTGACGGCCTCCTCTTACAGAACAGGAAATATGCCTGAATTAGTAGATAAAAAGACAGCCAGAACCACCTCTTCTCTTTGTAAATTTAACCGTGTCAGTGCAAACCAGCTGTTCCAGTGTGGCAGAGAGTCTACAAAAGAAAACATGGTGTTGAGGACGACTTCCTGGAAACCAGACGAGCATAAAAACCACCCTAGGGTCCAGAGAGGGGCTCTAAACACAGAGTCAACCGGAAAGATCAACCACAAATGTGACTCAAGTGATTGTGATGTGACTGTCTATGATTATGAGGACAATGCATTAATTGTTCCTCCGACTCCTGCTGCTAAAACACGACTGAGTGTGAAGCTCAGAAAAAGAAGGCAGACTCATACAAGCAGCATAAATTTGGGTTATTCTTGGGAAGGGCAGCAGGGAGATGGAGTTGATTGTAAAAGAAATCTGTTGGATCACACTCTCACATCATCACAGAGAGGTGTGGCACACATAGGGAATTGTGACAGTGAAACGGTTAATGAGGGTAGTCTGGTTACATCTAACTGTTACCTCCTTGATGATGCGAATGAGGCATGTGATTGGTCTAGAGATCTATTCTCTGACTCAATCTGAGAGGTTCTGTTGAAGATGGACTTTACAAATTGATCTTAGAACTAAAGATCTTTTTTAATGTATTTCAGGCGGGCAACCCAAGTTATGATATTCTGTTGAAAAGCACTGCCAGAGAAGCCTTACTTGACCCACCTTCTGCTGCTATCCCAGGCACACCCATTGCTAAAAAATGTATATATTATATATATATATATTTTATTTTATTTATCATAACTCTGTGTTCTAAAGACTTTCTGCTACTGCACCCTCTCACTCATTGCTGCATTTTACTCATAACCCTGTCGGATCTCCATTGTTCCTACAACTATGAATGCTGTTAAAGCAAAGTGACAGTAAAAGGATGATTCTGTGTGTATCTGATAAATGATCTGCTGATGCTACATCTAATATCCATTGGATTCAAATTATTGAAATTCTTTCTTTCTTGCATTTTAGTCTTTATTAAAATAAAATGGAGACAGACAGAAATACTGGTACTGGAATAAAAATCCCCAGCTGAATTGAACCAGGGACGTTCCTTTTTCAATAAACATTAGGTACCAAAAGGCCAACAAAACGTTTTGACGCTTTTGAATGCTCTTGAGTCTGCTACTTTGAATCACTGCTACCTGGTACTTCTGTTGACACCAGAGAGACTGTGTGTGTGTGTGTGTGTGTGTGTGTGTTTGTTTGTTTGTTTGTTTTTGCAGGGGTGTTAATGTAGGGATGAGTATGCACAGTGTCATGCCAAAGAGCTAAGAATAGCAGCCAAAAAATATGACTACAATGTTCTGGATGTGAGTAAAAGAGAGCAAGGGCGAGAAGAAGATGATGTTACTAGTGTAAAAATGGAAACTGGGACAAGAAGCTAACAGCTGGAGCTTTGTACTATGTGTTGCAGAAGCAGGGTTGGTATTAGTCAGCTGGGTATGGTGTGATGTGTGTCTATGTGGATGTTTCAGCATCCTATGTGGTTGATCTTTTCTATTTGAAGTGCCATGTGTACATTTACCTTGGAGAACTCCTGATGTACACATGACATGACAACTTGCTTGTATGACAATACAATTTGGTGTAGACATTCATGGTCTGTGGACTTTGGTGATCCCCTAACTACTCATCTAGTGCCATCATTAGGTCAACATTTAAATTTGTCCAGTACTTTGGTTTATCTATCGAAGAGTTTGAGTTTCTTTACAATGAGCACTACAGCCTCACAGAGCCGCTAACATGGCTGTAGACTCTTAGTCCTGTTTCTCTCCTGTTAACTTTGCCAAAAAACTACAAAATAAGGCGCTTAAACAAACATCTTTTAGTATATTTGTAAGCCATTAACTATGTTACATCTGTCAAGAGCACTAGTTCTTAAATATGATGCAATTCTACAAAATAAGTTGCATGTCTGTGGTGCGTGTCTGCAGTGCTTCTGCTGGCAGAGACATGTTGGAAGGTACTACAAAACAAGTTATGGGAGTACTCAACAACTTCAGGCACAGTGTGTGTGTGCCAGAGAATTTTGGCTTCAGTTGCTTCAATAATAAAAATAGTAAATATAACCCCACGTGTCAGTTCATGTGCTTTGAAATACAAAGTACTGATTGTATAAAGTGCCCATTGGGATTTTATAAGATTTGAATGTTAAGTCTGGCCTGATGGTAGTTTGATCTTTTTGCAAGGCAGATTGTAGGCATATACACTTTCTAGCTTTTTTCTATTTTTGTCTAAATTACTTAACTTGGGTGTGCATCTCTTACCTTTTTTCTTTTAAATGATTCAGGAACCATGTTAGTACTAAAATACTGAATGACTTACTGTACTCTTACTAAGGAGTTTAAAATGGGATCAACACAATGTGAATTGGACTTAAGATGATTTATAGATACAGTCACAGATACAGTCACAGGACTTGAAGTGTTTCCAAAAATGTGTGTGTGTGTGTGTGTGTGTGTGTGTGTGTGTGTGTGTGTGTGTGTGTGTGTGTGTGTGCCCAAGGGAAACCCTCTCTCCTTAGCAAGCTGCTAATACAGTGTGAGCTATGTCACTAAGCCCTCAGTGAATGGAATCATTCAAAGCCACCATTTGTAGAGCACACGCATTATTATACTTTGTGTGTTTGTCATTATTTCTTAAGTTATAGCATAATTTCTTTCATTGTGATTTTTATTTTGTATTACATTACAGATTTTTTATTTTGTTTTTATTTTACCAAGATAATTCTTTGGGTGTTTTGCCTTTATTTGAAATACATTTGACCTATATTGCATTCAGGTACCACACTACCCACTCAAATACTGAAGGCACTGCAGAACAAAATGATAACACTATAACATGGGGCATCCATAACTATGTACAGTGTAAGGCAAAAATACTGGTACTATTCTATTATTGTATCAAACATCACAACTGACTATGGTTGAGTCTGTTAAATTCATTTTACAGTAAAATAATTAGCCTTTTTCAATCTGTTCTGTCAGTGTTTTTGAATGGATAGCACACCTAAAAAAAATAACTTGGTTTTTAAGTCATCTGCTATGTATTTTTATATACATATGTTTGCAAATATTATATACATATTTGTGATATATGTGATTTACATATTTTAAACATATGTTTTTTGGCAACGAAATTAGTTGTGTAATAGTTTATTATTAACTTGTAGTTAGTGCCACAGGACTCATTTTGTTCCCTGTCTGATGGTAGCATTTCCATTGCACAGTTGCAAGGGAAAATGTACTACTGACCAGTGGAGCGCTAGACCCGTGGTGGTAACATTAGAGTGCTGTAGAGATTAAGAGGCGTGACAAGCACATGTGTGAAGGGTGGAGAAATGACTTAGTATGGCATAGTCAACAAAGCATCAGCCTGGGGGCTGGCAGTGGAGAAGTTTCCCTTTGTAGAATCAAAACACATAGAAATGTTCAGATACATCCCAGATTTCTTCTTCAATGCATTTGTGATGGCTTGTGTGTAATACTCTAACAGCAATTACAGACTCTAGTGGGATTCACAGTTGACAAATTAAGCCAATTAAAGCTTTTGAGATCCAGTTTGAAATGTCTATAATCTATTATTTCTCTTCTTCTTCTTCTTCTTCTTCTTCTTCTTCTTCTTCTTCTTCTTCTTCTTCTTCTTCTTCTTCTTCTTCTTATTATTATTATTATTATTATTATTATTATTATTATTATTATTACATGAATGACAGGCATGTCTTGTACCCATTTCCTTCATGACAACTTTGAATTTACTGCATATTTGTGTATTTAAAATACTACCTGCTACCATCTTCTTGAGATGTGAACAGAAATATTGGCTCTGTGTACTACAGTTCTGTTGTCTCCTGTTGGTTCTCTGTAGGCTGGTCTCAGTCCCCCTCCATAACGGGCCATGGAGATTGTGACGTTAGACGCCAGCGTTCCTTATAAGCACCTGTCCCTCCACGTCACGCCAAGCTCCCAATATGAAAAGCGTGTGATTGTTTTCCGAATGAGACAGTGTGCTTAAATAGTAGACTGGGACTATATAGCCGCCATAGAGGTTCTTTTATCCATACAACTGCAAGCAAGACCTGTGAGGACACTGCACACAGGAGCTTTACACTGCACACCACAGGATAGTGGCGGTTTGTTGCTCCTCTCCCAATATAACATGGAGGTAAGAGAATAATCATGTATACCTGATGTACATGTTCAAGTCTGTATTACTGTATTGACTACTATGACTTCCACTGATAAGATAAAATAATCAAGTAACAGTTTGCTCAACATTGTGGTCGTAGCTTTTTGTTTTCGATTCTATAAGCTTAAACATTTATTGACAAAATATGCATATTGAAAGTTTACATTTATTGTGTTGTTGATGTACTTAAACTACAAAGTACTTATAGTAAACTGGTAAACCTTGAAAATGAAAGTCTCATGATTTAAACTGTTTAGCATAAAAGATTAAACTGCTTGTGCACTCTGAGATGTAACTGATAGAAGATGTAGGTCAGTTATGTGCATTTTCCAGAAATACGTACATATGGTTTTAATCAGTAGTAGCATACGTTGCCTTGCAAAGTCTTAATACCTTCTTAAGGTTTCAGTAGCAAGCCATGGTGCATGTTAAGACAGAGACAGTAAAGCAATAATGGAAAGCACTAAAATCTGTTCACCCTCACAACACAGAAAGGACATACCCTAAGAATAGTTTATTTGATTTTTTTACTCCCCAGGTGGCGCCCTGTGTCCAGGAAGCTAATAGCCATGCAGCATTGCTGTTGGCAAGTCTGAACCTCCAAAGAGGACGAGCTCAGTTCTGTGACTGTGTGGTCAGACAGAGACAGAACCTGAGTCAACTTCACCCTGCACACAGGTGAGCAACAGAAACAACAAACTAGAGCCTGACCGATATATCGGCGGGCCGATATTATCAGCCGATATTAGGCATTTTCCAAACTATCGTATCGGCATTTATAATGGCCGATAAATGAATATTTAAAAAATAAAATAAAAACGGACGAAACACCCTTCAACCATGTTATGAGTGTTGGCGTTGCATAGTTTGTCTACCAGAGGGCACTCTACAACGTCCCCGTTGGCAATACTTGTGTTTAACCCTTTAAGTTTCATATCTTAAGTTTGTATTTTTAGACATTTTATTTATCAGAATTTTAATATATTTTGATGTTCCTCTGTTCTGTTGTGACAATAAAACAAACTTTAAACTGCATTATCATATTATTTTAGTGAGGACTCATAAATAACTACAAATAACTAATGTTTTTTTTGTTTTTGAAAATATGTTTATTGCAGATCAACAGTGGGTACAGACTGCGCTTGTTCACAAATAACTAATGTTAGGAAAATCTGTTTATATATTGGAATATCGGATTTTTAAATAACCAAACATTTGTATTGATATCGGCCTTAAAAATCCTTTATCGGTCGGGCTCTACAAGAAACACACCAACAAGTACATATGGACAATATTAGAAATTGTTGTTTATATTGGTAGTTGTTTGTGTCATGGGGTTGGTGTGTGACTTTTAACAAGCCTGTGACATTTGTCTGACATGATGTTCATGGTTTTATGCAGCATCACGTTATCTAGTTGCTCTTTGCTCCACCAGGTGTGTCCTGGCAGCTTCTAGTCCAGTGTTGGCATCTATCTTGTCCTCTTCTGGTGCCCTGGTAGAACTGCAGGCTCCATGTCTGTCTGACTCTGTACTGGCACTTCTTTTGGATTACATTTACACAGGGGCTTTGCCATACGCTCACAGCCAGCAACAGTATTATAATCTACTTGCTGCCGCCTGCCACCTACAAATGAATGAACTGCAGGAGGCTCTGAAGGCTTGGCACCAGACTGCAGATGATACAAATGCTTCTGCTGGAGCTAAGAATCAGCCATATAAAGACATTAACAATACTTATAGTAAAACTGTGAACACTTTCAATAAGCTTCTGCCATTATCACTGGAGAGAGAGGATCATCACTATTCAGCCACTGTGGACACATGTGATGACTTAGATCCATGTAGAACTAGCAGTAAAAATGGTGCAAAACACTGTAGCATAAAAGATGCAAGCACTATAAGCAATGCAAGTACCTGTAGTGTAAATACAGGTGACTACAGGCAAGTAACTCATCTGACACCTGAGGATTTGATTCAAAATATCCCTTGCAACGCTGAAGGACACATGGTATCTGGAGAGGACAAAGAGGTGCAAAATGATCAGTTTTATTCAGCTTATTCAGATTGCATAGAGGAGGAGCTAGAGAAGACATATGAGGACAGGAGGCGCTTGACTTTACCGTGCACTGCTGAGGTTCAAGAGGAAGATATGAGCAGAGCAGAGAAGAAGCAGCGACTGTGTTTAACAGTGAAAAGTAAAGCAGAGGGGAAGGAAACTAATAGAAAAGAGGAAGACAAGACTCAGACCCGTCTCTCTCCCCTTCTTTGTCTCTCGGCCTCCCACCTTAGGGAAAATGTCCCCCCCTCACAGTGCTCATCCTCATCCTCTTCCTCATCCCCGCATCCGTGCTGTGGAGCAGTGCCTGTCATTCGTCACAGCAGTACAGCAGCTATGCTCCATCTGGCAGAAGTGTCTCCAATGCCTCCTCACCATCCAGTATCCCAGGCCTCATGCAGCTCCAACAGGGCCCCTGACTCACCATCAGGAAGCACAAACAGTGAGAGCATTGTTGAAGGTATTACCGCTACACACAAAAATCACTATGGGGAACAGAATAATGATTACAGATACAATAAAGAACACATTGGGACACAGAATTGGGATCATAAGGATAGTTCAAATCAATCTCACATCCGAAAACAGGATTACAACAGCAGCAATACAGATCCTTTCATAGAACAGAATGATGAACATATGAGCAATGGATTATCCCACATTACAGATCATAATGATCACCATGCTTATTGTAATTCATTTCAGATTAAGAATCACACAAAACATCTTAGAGATGATTTAGTGCCACAGAATGAGGATAGCAGCAATTTCGCAAGAGGATTGCAGTATAAACCTGATATCAGTTTTGATGATTTGACCTCCAAACATCCGCGACTGGATTGTTCTGATTGCCACAATGTCTGGATGGCAACTGCAGCAGAGGAACAGTACATTCACTCGCAAGATACGAGCGCTGTAGTTTCACTTCCTGTACAGGACTCAAACACAGGACGTGACTCTCACTGTGAAGATTTGTGTTCCCAGGGAGAAACAAAAGAGGAATACAGTTACTCAAGGTGTCCAGCTGTAACAGATAGACAGGACAGCCACTGTAACCTCTATGGACCCAAGGCGGCTTGGTACCCAAACTTGCATCGAGCTGAAAGGAGCACAAAAGATGCTGCCTCTAGCCAGCATGAACATGACTCAGACAACAGAGACAGACCTATGATGGACAAAAGACACAGTTTTGATGTTTGTCGGCCAGTCTCCACCACTCCAGAATCATGTTTGGATAGTGTCACTGGTGATCTCTCTGGCATTGAACACTGTACATCTGTGGAACTCGGAAAGATGTCAGGCACTGAGCTCACAGAGCCACACTTAACTTGTACAATGTCTGTGGCCCACAACACCACTGACCCTACGTACAATGTTGTGGGCCCATCATACCGTGGACATCTTCAATACCACTGCCTACCACAGGAGGAAACATACTTATCACACAGATACTCTGGTCACAAACACTCCCACCCGAGCCACCCTGATTATTCAGACCAGTCCAGTGATGAGGGGGAGGTTAGTACCTTTGCCAGTCCAGGTTACAGTCCTCTGAGGCAGCAGTTTGCTACAGGAACTACAGACCAGATTCTACTGCTGGACATTAATGCCACACCTGCTGAGTTGCTAGTTGCTAATGCGATCCACCAAAAGGAAACATTTGGAAATGGGTTTGGGAATAATGATAGAGAGCAATGGACTGAAGCAACATCTGTAGCATGTGTTGATACTAAATATCGGGTTGGAGAAACAAATGTTGAAGAAAGAAAATCTGCTGGTAAAGACCAAAGCAGGCCAGGAGCTGAGGTTATACATAAAGCTGGGGTTGAGGAGGGGGTTTCCAACCCTAAACATGGTCAGAGCCAGACCCCTACCTTGGCAGTCTGTTCACCTACTGGTGTGCAAGACTCTATACAAGCCTCAATGTCATCTACCCTGTCTATCTGCATACCTCCTACCCTGGCAGCCAGTATGGCAACAAATATATCAGTTCACCTGCCAAATCCTGTTCACCACCCTTTCAAGTGCTCTCTGTGCCACCGTGCCTTCAGCCAGCGAGGCTCTCTAAATAGACACGTGCGGAGCCACCTTGGCGTACGGCCCTTCCCCTGCCCTCGCTGCCCTATGACCTTTTCACGGCAGTACCGTGTCACAGAGCACATGCGTGTTCACCAGCGGTGTGTCCTCGGGAGTGATCTTCAACAGCCACCTGCTTCTTCAATTTGAAACAAGGAGAGGCCTCAAAATTGAAATGCATTGTCCTGTCATTAAAGGACGGTACTATTCAAATGTATTGGTTTGTTTTCAATAGTTCAGGATGATGAGAATTTTCTTTCATATTTTGCAAATATACGGAAGACAATTAGTCAAATGAGATGAAGTCCTGACATTAATTTCAGAATGTATTAATATCTTTGCACTCAAGGGTAACAATGGGAGTTAACACTCATAAAGCTGCAATGCTATGACAATTGGCCATTCCAAATAACGAGTAAATGGGAAAAAGAGGCAAAAAAGTAAATAAATAAATTATTGAAAGCACCTATTATCAATATTTCGATGTTAGCCATGACACCACAGATGACTATCACCCAACGCTTCCCTCACATCTACAGAGCTTTTAAATGTCTTTTCAGCTCTACAAATCTACTGCCTGCCCAGCAACATCAGACAAACAAAATTAGCTGCAAGATGGTGACCATAGTGTAGCATTAAGCAGCTACAGAGCCATTTCCATCTGAGACTGAATAAATGCTTAAAGCAGCTTGAATTGACTTTTTTGTTTTTACATTAACACTGTATGAAATGGCAATGTGAAAACAATGTGACAATGTAAAAGGGGTTGCTCGTAGTGATGAACCTGCAAAGAATTATCACCTGAATTTGCAGCTGCCCTTTATAGTGAGAACAAAGTTAGTAATATTTCCAAGAAGATGGGACCAAAAACAGAGCTAAAAGAGAGTGAATGTTGGACTCACAATCTCCAGCTAATAGACATGTCAATGTTGTGTTCGCAACAGTGAACACAAAAATCAGTTATTGCAGGATTAACTTGCTCCTTATCCGCCTGTTGTGTAAATAAGCAAGTTTGCTAACACGTTAGCCATATAGTATAACATGAAAGGTGATGATATTTGATTGTATTCACAGCTTGTTTTCGCGGCCCTCAAGTGAAAAGAAATCTGTTAAAAATGATGTATTTCTGATTGTTGATTATCCTCCCCTCTCTTACTGTAGAGTGCAGCAGTAGAGGTATAAACAATGATAGACACAATGATCCCTAATTTTGAGTCACAGGCCGAAACAAAACTTTGCAAAGTTATGACCAGAGTCACTTCAGCAGCAGTGTCCTCATTTATGATTATAGTGGCCTGAGGGTAGAAGCTCCTCCTGACCCTCTGAGTGATAACATCTAGCTTTTTGGGACCAGGTTATTTCCGTGAACAAAAGCATTTATTCCTAAAGTTACATCGCTGATGCTTACAGTGTTTGAGTTTGCTAAAATGTTAACATCTCCAGTCTCTCTTTCTTCATCAGTAGGCACTGCGTTGTAATTAATCATGAGGTTATCTTTGGCAGACAACATACTATTAGAAATGAGTTACTTTTGTATTGCATGTCGAACAGTTACAAAGGTTTTGTAAAACAGTTGCCTCTCACGTATCATTATTGTGACTCATATTCCCTGTTTAGAGTATGTATAGAATGTCAAATTCTTTGTTTTTATATAATAATGTAATGTTGTGATACTCAAATAAGGAACATTTAGCAGCATTTTCATTCCTTTATTTATGCATGTCATTTTTTCCTTTGTTCATGGGATGTGGGGTGTGTAATCTAGAAGAGATTCAAATTAGAGATTATTTACAGCTGCTGATATATAGTTTTGTCTGATTTGTGTATATGATGTAATGAATCATGTTTTTGATCAATATTTTTGTTTTTCCAGTTTTTAGATTTTCCCAACAACACTTACAAATACAATCTGAACCACCTAAACACAATGTGTTGGATTTGTTATGTCATTCGGTATTCAACGTTTTATTCATCAAAACTGTTCCCACTTATGATCCTTGTGTACACATTTTTAAGACATTACAATACTTTTTACATATTCTTAGGTGTAGCCTGTTTTCCCTTTGTTTTGGTAAATTGATCCAAAATCAAAAAGTAACCTAAAATGCTTTTTGCATTACAAGTGATATGAATGTCTTACATGCTCTCTTTTGTAAGTAATGACAGTACGCTGGGTGTCATAGTTTTTGTATTTAATTGCTGCTGGAACATGAGCTGACATTGTAAAAATATATAAAAATAAAGTGTCATGGGCAGCCATGAGGTTATGTGCATGTTCAGTCTTGTCTATGCCAAATGTCTTCTGTAAAGGACAGAAAGGTGCTCTGACAGTCTTCTTCTGTATTCAACAATTTAGATTAACAAGAGGTGACATGTTTGTGGCTAAAGTTGTTGACATTACATTTTCAATTTTTGAATAAAAAACTCTCTTTTAATAAAATGTTTCAGAATTACCTTTGGCTGTGTGTTTCCATTTGGTCATAATGTAGTTCTATCGATGCAGACCATTAATAAATACTCGTATTTTAATAAGGATTTATGTCTGCTGTTCTAAAAATGAATTGGCATCAATAAAGAATCACAGTTTCTCACTCATATAAGCATGAGTTTGTAACTCTTCTGGAGTTATAAATGTAAAGTAATTAATGGTTAATAATTACGGTGAAATTTTGGTCCAGACATTCTGCAACACTTTTCTAAAAGGTAAGTGGTCAAATAGTAGCCTGATCAGATTGAAAGGCAGTAATTCGGAGGTCTGGAACCAAGCTGGTCAAATGGTCCATTGGTGTATTGAAGCTAAAAAGAGAAAGAAAAAAAGAAAAGCAGCGATTCTGGAGTTCAAGCCAATATCAACTGTAAGTTTCGTAATGATTGGCCGAATGGTTGAAGAGTTAGGTCTATTGATGTGCTGAGCCATGAACTTTTTAAGTTCATTGGTTAATATCTTCAAAACGCAATGAGATATCAACAACAGCTTTTGATGACTTTTGAAAAGCTTGGTCCAATAAACCAATCAGAATTGTCATGGGCGGTGCTAAACTAGTTAATTAGTTAATAGCCGTGCGAGAGAAAACTCAGATTGGACAGATAGTCTAGCTAGCTGTCTCAATTTACCCTGCAGAGATCAGAGGAACAGTCAACCATAGTCCTCATAAATCCACCGAATTCAAAATTCCAACACAAAGAAAGCGGAAGGAAATGAAAAATGCATGCATCCGGTGGAATTTCCTGCGGCACCGGAGCAATCCCAGAAGTGGAACGTCAAGGATTTAGACTATATTTCATATAACAAATTCCAATCATTAGTGAAAATGTCATGTGTTTATGATGTACCATCTCATGGAAATTTGCTCAAACATTTCTAAATAAAAATAAAAAATCAGCACAAAAACAATAGGGTTTCAGCCTTTCGGGCTTGAACCATTAAGGTCATGCTGGCAAAGAATAACAGCCTGTCAACCCCAAAGTTGTTCTTATTATGGTAATATGACTAATCTATCAAGCATTAGTAAATGATCTATGAACTTTCCTTTCTACAGGGGTTGCCTTATCCAAACATGGCGCTTACTGGCTTACTGTAACAAGAGAACCAGCAAAAAAAGCTTAACTCAGCCTGCCTTTGACTAATTTGAATGTTTTGAGAAATTAAAATATCCCACACAGTTTTCTTTAATTATCTCAGAGGGACGTTTGTTTTACCCGGACCTTTGTCCTGTGATGTAGAAGTGCAAACAGAATGTGCTGACAGGTCAGCCAATGCCAGACTGCAGAATAAGAAGCAGCTAATTGTTGACGCAGTGGGGAAGTTCAATGCCATCTTCCTGTTGAATCTGGTGGCAAACGTTCAAAAGAGGGAAATATAGTGCTCACATGGTGCTGGAAGTAGTAATAGATCACAGAAACACCACAAGACAATACGTATAGTTATATTCATATTATCTGTAGTAAATTGATATACAACATCAAAAAATGATAGTTACCAGTGGTCAGTAGTTAGAAATTATATATGCTATGTTTGGCTATGTTTGTGTGCTTTATATTTCTTCACTCTGCTCAATTTATCACACTTTAGACCTTCCTCTTGTGCTTGTTATTCAACTGGTGTTTCAGCCGGTATAGTAGTCATCACTACAATGGCCTAAAGAGAAGAGAAAGAAGAGAACATTAATGGTTGACTTAACTGATCCTTACTCACCTTGTAATTTTGTTTTGCAAATATTATTTAGACATTCTCTTGGGTGTGGGACATGTGCAGCTCTTTGCACAGTCTGTAATGTGTGTGAAGTAGTTTTTATGTTTTTTTACCTGGCTCTTGGTGGAACGCAGGGCAGCCCCGGCCAGACATGACATTACAATGAAAATAATTGCTCCCACAATACTGTGAACCAGGAAGATCAGATCCATAGACAGTTTCATTTCCTGGAAAAACACACGTTCACACATGAGAAATGCATAAAGAAACACAACTGATATCCATGCTGTGGTGTCGACCAAATTGAAATGTAGGGGTGACCAGAGTGGTTATTATTAAGCCCATTATTGAGATTTTTTTGTGTTCATTCTGCTTTCTGTATTTCAGTTCCTTTTTTTTATTTAATTACAGCTATTTTTTTCACCCCAAAAATATTTGTTTTCATTTCATAACACCACTTTTAATCCCAAAGTCTTTGTCTGTCAATCAAGCCAAACAGGGCAGAGCAGGTTATGTAACTGCCTCTGCAGAAGACTGTGTGATGGAAATTGGTTTCTGCAATCACAAAGTCATTGGGAAATTCATATTATATTTATTTTATGTCTTATTTATTTTATTAATATCAAACACTTTGGAACTCTGTTAATAATGATGCAACTTAATAAATAATTGAGATACAGGCGTGATGCCTATCCTGGATGCCAATTAGGTTATGTTTTACCACGTGAAGAAAATAATTGAATCAACTGTAAATATGTTTAATGGGGTAACAGCAAGCATATAGCATATATCTTATTTTATACAATAGGTGCTATGACCCAACAATAAATCAAACATTTAAAATGTATTGTGTTATGTTTGTCCGTCTTCAAGAGTCACAAAATCTGAAAAGCTGACCATTTGAGGCTGTGGTTTTTATTTGATACTAAAATACACAAAGTGTATGTTGTTTGTAAGATTATTCAATATCATATAAAACTAAAACATTCCTTAGATTTGGGATCAATATGATAATGGATGCAACCAGCAACAAATCAAAAATTGATAAAAGAAATAATAATCACCTCATGTGACGAGTCTATGTAGTGGCTGAATCTAAGGGAGGGGACCATGCCCAAGAGAGTCCAACATGCCCCCAGTATGGTCACAATACTCAGAGCCAATGAAATGGTTACCTAGATGTAGACACCAGTAAAGATGGACAGACAGAAATTTACAAATGTTTGTAAAAGTTAATACAGTATATGGACAACATGGAGAGCTCTGCAAAGAGCCATAAAATAAATTATCTGCAATATTTGTTTATTTACAATATTTGCAGGCCTCTCTTGATCCTTTAAATAGATTGTTCTAACTTGCCAGTATTGCTTCAAAATATGACAATAGAGCTTACTGTTTTCTTTGTTGGGCTGTGCTCTGTCAGAATATACACAATCCCAGATATGATGAACTACAAGGAGAAGGAAAAAAACAGTTTTTATTGTATCCCTTTAATAATTTGGGATACCACAGGGCTGCATTAGTTTGTAATTATTAAATATGTTAGCAAAAACCCAGCCTATCATTGGGGCTTAACTACTGAAGGGAGCTCAAATGAATATCAGCCCTTGATCAAATCCTGTCAAAACTAGATTTGTGTTAGTTTCTGTTTAGTAAATAAATGATTCCATAAGCTGCTATGATCCACTGATGAATCTCTTGTTGTGCTACCAACCAGTATTCCCATCAAGAAGCCAGGCCGGATGGCTGTCCATATGAATGAACTAAAGTAGTCTGGTATGATCGCTATGGAAACGGTGAAGAAAGACGAGCCCATGACCAGCATGATGATCTAAGAGAAAACAACTTCAATCATCATCTCATCACCTCTGTTTTATTTGAATATGTATTGTCTGTAACACAGACTCATTAGGCCTGATTCTTAAATCTTTGACTTTGCAAAATACTGTGTTACATCATAATCAATAAGTATTTAGGCGTTGGCGCGTGTGTGTGTGTGTGTGTGTGTGTGTGTGTGTGTGTCTCACGCCAATAATCTTGGGTTGCCCCTTCAAGAAGCGGTGTAAAGGTTTGCTGCCCCCCACTGTGGTGCTTTGAAGACTTGCATTATTTCCACCTGGTTCACTCACACAGTAGAGCTCAGCAGACATCTTGGGGACAAATAGATTGAACATATTAATATGTAGGGAGTCAAGTCTGACTGACATTTATATTCTGCCAATCGATTCTGGTTCTTATCCATGATTTAGGGAAATGCTTTTTCAGGCAGATGATACTTTCTCCCTGGGAAGGAGCTATATTTTATGGTCAGGGCCCCTGACGCTATGGGCCCCTGTGCCTGTGCCCGGTAGGCCCGTTCAGTAATCATCCATGTGCATCACAGCTGTAAAGCTGTTTTGTAAAGCTTTCATTTTTTTTTTAAATGTAAATGAAAGTGCAATAAATCCAATTTGATGATGAAAAGTAACTTTCAGGAATCAATAAGCAGTACTGAAAAGCATGTTTCTTTACAAAGTGACAAATTCGATTTTTATTTATAATTTGAACCAGCAAGATCTGCTCTCATCCCTAAATCAAATTGGGTACACTGTATCTGTTTTATTCATATTTTAATTGCCTACATTTAAATCAGCCTGTTTAGTTTAAAAATGCATTTGAATTCTTTATACTTAAATAGGGCCCATAAATTGCAAAGTCCAATGTCAAAATCACAAAAGTCACACGTATGTTATTGACTTAAAAAGCGTTCAAGCTCTGACAGCAGGCCAATGGCTAAGACTCATGGGATGTGTCATTAAAGAAAATACACGTCATGTTTAATCTTTCAAAAAAATACCTGCAAAATAACAACGTGTTAAAAAGGTAACTTCCCAGTGCAGCAGTAAATACTCATTAGAACGACAACAACAAAATACCCCCAGAAACATAGTTAAAGCTTAACACCTGCGGTCGGAGTAGATGTAGACAGCGCCCAACATGCTAGTAACAGGAAAAGATTTGGGATTTAAGCCGTCTGCTTGTATGTTAGATATCTCCAACATGTCGGACTAATGTTGACATCAAGCAAAGCTGATAATCATGTAAGTAAGGCCTACTAAGTAAACAACACACATTTGTCTCGAAAGAAGCAAGTTTGTCCTCCACTCCTCTAAAGTTGCAGAGATGAAAACGTTTTGTAGTAATACGATGTGAATTTGAACTGACTTTTTACATAATAATGTAACGTGGACAAGAGTTGTATTTAAGTGTCAAATCCCAGACAAACTTGTTACGAACAACAACATCTGTTAGAGAACAAAATGAGAGCCAGACCTTGTGTAGTCCCGTGGTCGCTGCTGTAGTTCAGTCTTGTAAAGACTCACATCACGTTCACATCTGGAGCAGCCGAGCAACGTCAAGGGGAATTGCTAAACGATCGGTTCATTTTGAACACAACCAGCCTATATTTATGGGCTTGTTGTAACTCATGATTGAGAGGGTTTAAAAATGTTTTTTCTTGTAGATTAACTTTATTTGCTGTATTGTTTTAGAGGACATAAATAATATAAAATCTGACTGTTAGTAATTGTTTTGCCTTGCAGAGTGATTCGCTGTGGTGAATCACAGAGTGAAATAATGGCGTTCCTATTAGCGGGTAAAGCTGAATATTATGAATCTGCTGATTCAAGCTGTTTCAGTTTAATTCAGTTCAGTTAAAATAAAATTTAGTAATGGCCTATTTGGCCCTCCACTATTTCTAAATTAAGCTTTGCATCATCATTCAAATGCAGATTATTATGTAGGCCTAAGTGAACAGATATTTACCAACCTCTATAGAGATCTTTGTCACTTAAAGGTTCTCACATTGCCAGACCTTCCTTCACAGCGCTGCGGAGGAGGGTCTGGCTAGTCCACACAGCATTCTGGGATGGGAGAAAAACGTGCTGTGATTTATTGGCATTTCTTTAAACCAATTGCAATTGTCTTGGGTGCCGCTAAGTGCTGCACGAAGCAATGGCGCTTCTGCAAAATAAACTCAGGAAGGAACTTGTTTAGGTGGAACATGTGTACGTTCAAAGATTGTTTTAGACGTGCAAAAGAAAACTCAGATTCAACAGATAGTCTAGCTAGCTGTCTGGATTTACCCTGCAGAGATCTGAGAATCGCCCGGAGTTTAAAATGCCAACACAAAGAAACGGTAACGGACATCCGGCCTAAATCAGGGACATCTGGCGGAATTTCCAGCGGCACTGGAGCAATGCCACTGAGACGACCGATGCTATTGGTCAATCAAGCTGTCCCTTTATGTTTACTTTTACACACAACCTAAAATGATTTGTACTATATTAAGTAAGTAGTTAACTGTTAGTAGTATCCAGTGCTGCATTTTGTAGAATAGAAAAGAAACTCTGTTAATTACAGTGGGGGCCGAAGCATCTTTTATAGAAACAAAAAACCAACAACATGAGCAACTCTTGCTTTACCAGTCCGAAAATGTTCGAATCCCAAAAGGGAGCCACAATTTCCTTTACTCATGGGGAGGGTGTGTGTGTGTGTGTGTGTGTGTGTGTGTGTGTGTGTGTGTGTGTGTGTCTCTGTGCGTGTGTCTGTGCGTGTGTGGTGGGTTGATCCATTCACACAGGAAATGGAGAAGTAGAAGGATTCTGAAGAAATGGTTTGAGAGAGAAGGAAAGAGAGACACGGTTTCCTGTGTTTCCAGATCTGACACAGCTGTATGCTTTTGTGTTTTTGCTCTATCCATGAAAAATAATTGCGGTAAAAAGGGCAGAGTGGAAAGAAAATATATATGTTAAGTATTTTAATAAAACAAGTCAAGAAAGATTCAGTGTTTCCTTCTGCATTCAAAATTGCACATTAATAAATGTACAAACGAATTAGCAACAAAGTGTAGTAACAAAAGTGAAAAAAATACTCATTATGCAGAATGGAAGTGTAAACAAGAAGTGTAACACAAAGCAGCAATCACTGTTGAGTTTATTGAAAAATGTGTCCATTGTACAGATTTATTCAAACTACGTTGTTAACAATAGCTTGCACTGCACACTGCGGCTTAAACATAATCTTTACACGGGACAACAAACTGGAACAAGATCCATGTCAACAGAGGGACAGACTGCATAACTGGTCAAGAGTTTTACTAGATCTTTCACAGAAAGAAGCAGATGATAATCATTAAACAGATTATTTACTTGTGTAAGTTTGGGAAGAGCATTGTGTACATTGAGAAGAAAAAACATCTCTTACTTTTGACTTCCACATTTCATTGTACAATTAGGAGATCTTTATGCTATAATTACAAGACTACAAGGCAGAATGATCTTTCCAGCATCAAATTAAGTGACCTCACACAGATCAGAGTGTGCTTTTGGCTTAAATAATTACAAGTGTACATGTCTGTGCATGTTTGACCATACAAATAACTAATAAATACTGAAGCAATGTACATCCCTACAAAGATGACAAGACAGTGATTGTTACATCCACGTAAATATGCATCTATAGCATTATCACAGCATGCGTCCTCTGCCTCTTTTTCCTCTTACATAAATTACACTGTTCCCCAAAAGACATGTGAACATCAACAGTTTTAGATTAAAGGTTAGTTCCTCATTACTTTTCTTTCAGTCAAAGTCAATCACAGTACAGCATCAGACATTCTCTTGCATAATCCTATGCATTACGAGAATATAGCAGTATAACAGACTCAGACACATTCAATCAGGGGGCTCATTAACAGTATTCTGGCATTTTGAAAGTCTGGTGAATTACTTTGACAATTACTTTTCTGAAATGATTAAAACTCTGGAGGGACATAGCAACATAACATAATTTTTTTTTCCCTTTTCTTGAAGCTGTCAGGTATTCAAAGCTGCAAAAAAAACAATTATCCAATTGTGTTTTTATATGAACTTTCATGTAAATAACCATCTTGATGCCAATGAGATGCCAAATGAAACAAAATGACATTAACGGCTGACATTATCAGGAAAGAGTCAAGTAATCCATCTAGCTGTCCTAAAATACTGCATGTTGATCTCTTGCTTTAGTGGTCACATGCTGAAACTGCCGCCTCTTAGTGCAGTGGGAGGCTGCTGGTTTGAGAAGAGGTTCATAATAAAGCTTAAAATGGCTATAAGTGCGTTTGAATGAGCACCAGTAACACAGTATAACACAATATATCAGCTGTCAAAAGATTAGCAGTGCTTTTTTTTAGTTGACTTCATATGGTCACAAAAATGAATGTTATTCATTATTTACAGTGGTTTCCTCCATTTTAAGTTAGACATGTAGTAAAAATAAACAGACAGGCTTCCATCTCGCATAAATGCAGTACAGTAGATGTTATTTGATCAATGGATGAAAACATTTGATTACAAATGACAAAGAATATATGTGAAGAGAACACCTTACGGTATTTATATATACTGCATAAATAAAAGTAAAAGTATCCTGATCTGTGCAGTAACAACTTTACAATACTTAAAATATATTAACATAGTCCTTTATGGGCTTCTAAAGTAATTACACTGATGAGCATTAGTCATTATAATAACATCCACTCTGAGTGATTTATATACTATCCCTAGTGTTATTTGCACATATAAAACAGACAATAAGAACACAGACGGAAGTGATTGGCACTGTCCTGCATTTAACTTGAGTATTGTCACTGAACATAAGTTAGAAAAAGTGCCAGAGCCACATCTTTCACAGTAACACGGTCAGAAGAGCACACACATTTAGTTGAACCTGCAAAGTAGTTTGGCACAGAAAGATGACTACATACACTATCTGTGCTATTTTTGCATGTTCTGGATAGTTTTATTGTAAGTAATGTAATGTGGTGTTTCTGTTGCAAAGTGGTGTGCTGTATCTATTGCACTCAAGGTCAGAAAAGATTACTACAGCCACATACTGTATATAAAACTTCCACCAAGAGTCTCTTCTATTTGGTGAATTGATTGCATGCGATGGGTACAGTATTCTTTACTAAACAAGATTTAAAAAAAATGACCAAAAGGCTAATTTGAGATTTGAAAAGTTGAATTGCATATGTAATTTCTATTTTATTATCAATTGTGGAAGCCAGTTGTGTAGGCAATGTGGAAGGGCTGCTTGTGTACAAATTCTGTGTGGTACAGCAAAATAATTTTCCTATCTAATGTACATGGTGAGTGGACTACACCCAATGCTTAGGTCAACTTGGGACAGTTAATACTTTTAAGATACTTTTGTTTTGCATAGAATTCTGAGAAATAATGGTTGAGGTTCAGGTGGATGACCAAATATTTACACCAAAGCAATATCGGTGCAAAAAAATATGATAACAAATTTGACCCTCTTGCAAACAGTATGTGTTTTGTCTGGCAGCGTTTCTATCTACCAGTGTGGATAAAGAGTGCTGTGGTATGAAGGACAGAATGGAAACCAGTCAAAAGAATCTCTTACGGAGCTGAAAAACAGTGAGGTATAATGTAGTTATGTTCTGCAATGTTGTGCATTGTCTATGGAATGTCTTTACAAGTTTTACGTGTAAGTGTTTGTGTCTGTGAGTCAGTGCACTTGCTAATGTGCGATTTGTGACTCTGTGTTGAGCAATCCTCAGGCAGAAGCATCAGTTGCAGCTGTTGAAATTCATCAGGGATTTTTTGTTCTCACTTCTCTAAACAATTCCAAAAAAATGCTTTTCTTTTCTTTTTTCTGGCACAGCAGTCTTATTTGTAATGAACCCTTAGGTCTGCTTGTGTTCTCAGGGTTGAATGATGGTAAGGTTTGTTTATGTGGGGTATTGAAAACACATTCATTTACTTTGATCAGTAGTCATAGTTACTTGTCTTAAATAAAAAAATGGTATTTGATCCTTAAAGGAGCCACAGAGCATCATTCAGTTATCAGTTACAGTTCTAAAATAATCAACACCTTCACTCTGAATCGGGGCTGAATTTCTCGATGAATCGCGGAACCACTGACCACAGTACGCAGCGTCCTCAATGCTGATTTTCATTGGGTTTCCTCAGCTTTCTTCTTCATGGTTGCTGCCATCAGGAAGTTGTTTGCTCCAGTAGGTGCACTGATTAAAGGTGTCAGAGCAGGGGAAGTCTGCTTCCTCATCTCGAGCTAGGACCGGGAAGTCATGGTCGACCATCTCACACAGACGCCCGAAGCTGAAAGGGAGACACAGAGTTTTACAGACTTTAACCAGAATTCAGACAGTCAAACATCTGTATACACACATTTCCAGAGTCAGATCACAGGGATGAAAATCAAGTGAAACAGAGAATATAGCTTACGAGGAGATATTGGTTTTGGCATGCTCCTGTATCAGCTCCCCTTTGGGATTGACCGTGAAAATCCTGTTCAGAGGAACACCCACCTCCTTATAGGAATACACATCCTGAAATCACACATACACAAACAATCAGGATCACTACCAAAAGCACCAAGAAATATTAAGTGATTTCACCTAATGGACACAAATAATTACTATTATCACAGAAATGACAACATTTTCCTAAAAATCTACAACGTAATCCTACAGAGAAAGTGCATGCTTGTTTCTGTTCATGTGCAGCAGTCTCACCGTGGCTCTGTTGCCAAAAGCAGCGTAGAATGGTTCAGTGTTGGGGTAGAACAGGTGCTTTATGTCTGTGAGACACTCAATCTTAAACTTCTCAGGTTTCTTCTCAATCACTTCCCTACACATCACGGAATGACATTAAACGTTTTACACCTCCACTGGAAAAGATGTCGAAGTTTCCCATGCAGTTGGGGTTTTGAAATTAATTCATTTGTAAACAGATGAAAAGACTGAGAGAAATAAAAGCATGAAAATCCCTAAAATTGACAGTACAATATTTGCATATGACCAGTCATCATTACATATATATATATATCGATATACTGTATATACGTATACAGTAGATTAGACAAAAAATGCATCTAGCCTATTGCTACATATAACACTACATATTTGCCATTACCTTGTAGCTGCTCCCGATAAAATACAATTAAAAAAAAAAAAATTAAAGTAACTATTATTCAATATTGTTAAATATTTAATTTTTTTATGATTTCAACATTTGTACATGTGGTGTGTGTCTGACCTGTGCAAGGCAGAAAAAAGACTGCTGGGGCTAAGCAACACCGGGCCCATTGGCAGCATGGTTCCCCTCTCATTGACCCAGTGCAGGTAGCCTCGTGTCATATCAGCCATGCCAATGGCCCTTGCCGAGCAGTACATGAATTTATATCCATTTCTGTGACAGAGAGACAATCACACAGAAAGAGCTTGTACTTAGCTGTGCACTGTGATTTAAATTAAGAATCATTAGAATAACATTACATATATTTCAGTTAAAGTAAAATAAACAATGAGCTGAACAAATAAGTGTGACATTTATATTATAAAAGCTGATTAAGCCAAATGTCCTTGGTTTAACAACTGCACTCTGTACACCACGTGCAGATTGTAAGGCAGCACTCACTGGCTGACTTTGTGGTAGAGCCGTGCGATACCCTGGTGGGTCCAGTCTTTACCCAGTGTGGGGAGGATGTGACCCAGGGTGTCTGACCTACAGCACGACACAAGCCAGGCAACATCACACAATTAATACAGAAACACTTAATTAATGCAAATAGAGACACCAAATCTGTGTAAAACCTGACATCTACTGGTGAAGGTTGAAACTGAACTGTCTTCTGTAATAGGCTGGTTTGTGAATTTCCCATTGGCTAATAACAGTGACAGTGAGACTGCAATGCAACTGCCTTGCTTTCCTTTACCTGGTGATGGTTCCATCTATATCAGAGATGACTATCTTGTCATCCCAGCTCCAAAGATAGATTGTTCCATTGCAGCGGCAGGTGCCCTGATACTGAGTGGTGACACTGAACACCACATCATTCGGACCCTCCTTCAACTGCAGGCTAGCCTGTAAACCATACACGCATGCACGCACACACACACACAAACACACAAAGATTGAAAGAAGGATGGTTAAAATGTTTTCTAACAGGCTTCTCATGTACTCTGGATAAATTGCATGCAATAACACAACTATGTATGGGTTATTCCTCTAAACAAAATTGAGAATAAAACCCTTCATCTAAAGATACACTAAATGTCACCAACTATCTATCTTCAGAGACTGGTCCACTGGAAACAATGTAACCATGTTTGTTATCAAAGTAATGTAGTATATACAGTACTTTGTCCACCTTCTTGCTTTATCATAGTGTGCAATATATAATGAGTCACTATAGAGCTTCAAAGCTGCCATAAACTAACTTGTGTGCATGTTTCTTTCCCCGTTAAGGTCAATAAAACCAACTGTAGTAACACGTACCAGTTGCTCTGAGGTGAGCCGAAGAGTCTTCTTATAACAGATGCTGCCAGAAGTCATAAGGAGCTCTGACTGGCAGGATCCTGATGCCTGATTGGACAATCTGTTGTCCTCATCACTAGAGGATGACTCATCCTTCATCCTGAAAAATCAAAGACAACAAATTTGGTGAAACTATGAAAACAGATTAAAATGGGAGTGTTGGTGATTTAAAGCATAAAAGAAATCACCTGTTCACTGAGGGCATAGTGAGTGAGTTCTCTCCACAGTTTCCTGCATCTGTCACTGAATCCTGAAGTGCACAAAGTTCAAAGGTCACAACTGGCTTAATCAATTTAAGAAGTGTTGCATGTGTTGATGTGAGGAAGAAATATGGCTCCCAGCCTTTGCCTCCCATCATTTCCCCCCTCTGACATTATTTACTGTGTAGATAATAAAGGGTAAGGACTATATTTAAAAAAAAATCTCACCAACAATGTGTGTATCTCTGCACTTACTGATTTGGAGTCACTGTTCCGGCTCCTCCATGAGAACCACCAGCGTCCTCCTTTCTTTGGCATCTTCTCCTTCATGATGTTCTCCACTGAGGCCTAGGGACAACCATGCACATACAACTCAAAAATGACTGAAAAAGTAACTGAAAATTGACCGGAGAAACTCAAAACAAAGTGAAGCAGAAAATACAGGTAAACCAATGGACCAGAAAGCACACAAAAAATACAAAAATTCAACCTAAATTACTGAAATAAAGGCAGTCACAGGTGGAAATTCAATGGCACACAAACAAAGAGCAAAGGATGCAAAGTAAAACCTAAAAGGACAAGACTTGAAGATTGTGAATGGATGGCAGTGGAGGGACATGCAACAAGACACAGCACAAAGAGGAGGAGAGAGACATGGTTGACGATGTTGGTGGGAAATGATGGCAAAATAAACAGACAGACAGACAGACAAACAAACAGACAGACAGACAGACAGACAGACAGACAGACAAAGACATGCCTTGACAAACACCCAAGCAAAGCAAGAAAACACCATACAGGTTGGGAAGAGCTGGAGCCAAACAGACCAGGGAGGCAGTATGAGAAGAGGCCAAACGCAGAAAACATGTAACTCAAACACCAACACTTAGTACACACAAACATCGGATGGATGGTGGTTGAAAGAAAATATGTAAATAAAAGGGAAAAAAAGGACATGACATTATTAAAGTGTTAGGAAAACAGTTAGATTTAAAGCCATATTTTACTGATATAAAAGTAGCAGCTTTGATGCGAACTTCCCCATTACTGGCATATCAGACAAGCCACAACAATATTGTCAGCTTTGTCCAAATATCTTATGTACTGTACAACAGTAACTGAAATGATTGAATATTGATTATTATGACAGCCAGAAACAAATGTGAACAGAAGCATTTGGTCAACTTTTTCATGAAACAATGAGAAGATGCTGGCATATGACAACACTGTAGTGACACATCAGATTAGGGAGAATTATTAATAATTGCAAAATGCTGGGAGTGCACAGGAGAATGTGATGCAGGGGGTTGCAGAACACTACAATACACCAAACATCACCTAACAAATATAATGATTATGAAGTCAAATTAAAATAATTTAAAAACATAATATAGTTATTTTAAAATTTAAAAAAAATCATTCTATGCTGTATAACTTTACTCTGAAGGACATGTATGTTGTAGCAAGTGATTCATTTTAATCCCACAATAGAAAAGAGTAGATCAAAGAATGTAAAAAAAGAAAGAAAGAAAGACCAAAACAACATAAAACAAAAAACCCCTTATCCAATTACTTTAATGAAAAGAGCTCCATTGCACATGATATAAGCTGTGACACAGGGCAGGTTTGAGCGTTATTGACAAATGGTCATGGCACAGCAATGACAAATAATGTAACTTGGGGGATGGAGCTTTAGGAGGAGTGCAACATACCACAGTTTGTCTACTATTGCAGCATTAACATAGTTCTGTACAATCACTTTACTCAGTTACTTCTGGTGTAGCATACAAGTGTATAACAACAGTAATGATAACCACTGGTTGAATGTCACTGAGGATTTACTCAAGTACTGCTTACTGTAAGTAAAATTTGAGGCATTTGTACTTTACTTGAGTATTTCTATTTCTATTGTACATTTTACTCCACTGCAGTTACCTGTGACAGCTGTAGTAACGGCTTACTTTGCAGATTCAGATTTTACATTAAAAAAACAGTAACAAATGAGATGCCATCTGGGATTAATAAAGTGTGTCTTCTTCTTTCTTCTTAATTTTATAGATTCAACTACCCAGCAGTACAACATGAAAGTTCCTGCTTATACAGTAATACATCAGAAATACTAGTACAGTAATATAATATATAATAATTTACAACTGAGAGAGTCCATTCTGTTGCATAATGAGTACTTTTACTTTTGATACTTTAGTTACACCTTGGTGATAATACTGGCTACTTTACCTTAAAGGAGACACATCATGCTCATTTTCGAGTTCATACTTGTATTTTGGGTTTCCACTAGAACATGTTTACATGCTTTAATGTACAAAAAACACATTATTTTTTCTGTCTGTCTGAATATACCTGTATTCACCTGTCTGCCTATCAGTGGTGGAGGAAGTATTGAATCTCAGTACTTAAAGCGTAACTCTCGCCAAAATGCAATCTAGGGTCTTTTTGTGAATGTACTCGAGTCAAACTTTCGTTTAAAAGCAGAAATGCCACTTCTAAGATTTACCGTATTTTCGTTTTTCGGTCAAATGGCCTTTTGAATCGGGGTCCTAGGGGCACTTCTATGATATCATCAAAATCACTATTTTTAAAACATTAAGAAGGCTCGACACAACATGAAACTTTGCTCTAAGTATGACCAGGGTCTCTACACATGAACTCATGCATTGAGAACATTGTTTGTGTACCCAGAGTTTACTAAAAAGAAAGGTTTTAAGCAACTCACGTTAGCAGTTGTTGTTTACGCTATCCGCCATTTTTTCAGTCAAAAATAGTCGATCTCCGAATGCGAATGAACGGACTCCATAGGAGGAAATGTCATTCCTATGAGGCTCCTTTTTCAACTACAAGGTCAATATTGTGTTTCACTAACGACAACACAATAAATTATCCGTGCATTTATATGGAACTAAGCTTTAGGAGCTTTCCATCTTTACTCTCCTCCCTCGACTATTTTTGACTTGCGAGATAGACGGCGACCGGAAAAACAACAGCTACAGTGAGTTGTTCCCTTTAAATAAATCTGAATACGTCTTCCACCACTGATGCCATAAACTCAAAACATAAAACATACAGTCAACTGGAAACAGATTAGAGTATATATGTATCACTGAGGTGGTCTTACCTGCGGCAGTGGTTTCTGATAGACCTGCATGGCCAACATGACGGGAGCGGCTGTGTTCCAGTTGTAGTACCTACAACAGATGACAGAGGGAGCTATAAGCGCTACTTTACACCTCAGACTTCTAGCTGACCAAGACAGCTGATATATTTAATTTTAAAGGACTCCTGTGATGCTTATTCTCTTGCTTGCTTGAGTTAGATGAGAAGATCAATATCACTCTCATGTATGCACTTTAAATATGAAGCACAGTAACTTCCAGGAAGTTGATGCAACCAGCCAAGAAATAGTCTGGCACATCATTTTTACACTTTTTTTTATATATAGATTTAAACAAATGAGAGAAGTTAATCAGACAGAGGGAAGCTCACTGTTTCCAGTCTTTGTGCTAAACTATGCTATCCAGCTGCTGACACTAACTTCATATTTGCTGTACAGACATTAGAGAGGTATCGAGCCTCTCATCTAACTTAAGGCAAGAAAGCTAAAAAGGGTATTTTCCAAAATGTCAAACTATTCCTTTGAAAGCTACGTTTTTTGCAGCATGGTGCTAAATGTCTAAATGTGTATCACACTATGGTACTGGATATAATATAGCAGTACATACTTGTTTCCTATCTTGACAACCAGGTTAGGGTCATCGATAATCGAAGGGTTTTCAGAAAACTGCTGGTAGGAAATTGCCCTCTCCTTGAACTGCTCTGTGGCATGAAACGCACACGCATGCACGCACACACACACACACACACACACACACACACACACACACACACACACACACACACACACACACACACACACACGCACATAGTACATACAGAGGTAAGAACACAAACAGACTGAAAGACATGTTTTACTGTAAAACGAAGAAGAGGTAAGAAGTTCAAATTGAACAGCATTGTAACCTTATGTTTTGTCCTTCTGTCATTGCCTCCTTGTACATTCCTTATCCTACCTCTTGTGATCTCCGTGTTGTCAGTGAGTCCTCCGCACAAAGAGATGGCAACACGAGGCAGGTCCCCTACTTGGTCGGACAAACTGTCTACGCCGCTGTCCATCCCACTGCTGCCCACTGGGGACTGATTAGCGCTCCGCACTCCCATCATCATCAGCATCTCAGAGTCCCCTCTCATTGAGCTACTGCCTCCGTCACTGAGAAGCGAGAGAAACACACACGCTCTAACACAAATACATCACTAAAAAATATTGTTGTGATGGTGTAGGTCAAATAAACACTAGCCTAAAGTGCCTTAAAGTACCTAACATTTTTTGAAAAGCAGCATGTTCACATCAGCCACCACACTTATTGAACTTACTTAACTGTATCAATTAATTACTGCAAGTATTTGCAATAAGTCGCAGCCTGAAAACTCATCTGTTCATACTGCACCATGGCCCATAAAAAAAACTTTCTCTATCTCCTATTGCCTCTAAATGCACTTAGCATATTTTATGTATCTGCATGATTCTTGCACTTTTTGGGGTTGTACCCACATAGTTGAATGCACTCATTGTGAGTCGCTTTGAATAAAAGCATCAGCTAAATAAATGTAATGTAATGCAATCATGCAGTGATGGTAAGCTATAACCAAACAATCACAAATAATAGTCCAAAAGTAATTGATGACTTCTGAAAACCAGGACACAAATAAGTCTTCATAATTCTTTTGAATCCTGCCGACTACCTCCGTGGTGGCCGCCAGAGGGGGAATTAAACCACATGAAAGCCTTCTATACAGTAGGTGTGTGTATTTGGGGTGGAGTATGTTTTGCACTCATATGAAGGCATGCATCAACATGTTCGGTACATGTATATTTTTGTTACTGAACCTTTTAGGAAAGTAGAGAGCAGCTACTTCAGGCTCCAGCTCTGTAATGTCATCCAGGTATATGCCATCAGCACCAAGGTGTTGGCTTCTCTTTTCTAATAAGAGACAATATCACACATCATCAGTAACAGTAGCGTGATAATGAAGCATATAGATGCTTTGAGTTCAAGAAATTCCTTTGTATTGTTTGGGATAGAGCAGTGATACCTTTCCTCTTGGATGGTGAATCAGTTCTTTTGATGGGACTTCCTCCATTCCCGTCTTCGTCAAGATGATCAAGAAGAATCCTGGGAGACACTGGGCAGGCTGTTAAACCCTCCATCTCTGCACATGATGGCCCAACACTTTCCAACTCTCTCCCTATGGAACAAAAACAGTAAAGAATCAACTAATGCATAAAACAAGCATTGGGACAACAGGATATACTGATACATAATTTTCCACAAGGATCTTGCATTTCTACACTTCACTTAATTTACCATTTAAATTAGTCCTGTTGGTTTATGATTCATCCATAAAAAAACGTTAACAAGTCAGATCTGATTTAAAGAAAAACATTTTAGGCCATAATGTCATTCTAGGCACTTGTAGTTAAATATGTCTTCCATATACCTACCATGCTCACCTCCAGCCGTGTCTCCAGTCTTAGTGGTTAGTCCGACCCTGCCTCCATTTTTGCTTTCTTCAGTGTCCTTGTCCCCACCATGAGCAGCGGTCTCCCCAGCATAGAGAGTGATTGAGGGGGGTCCAGCGTCACTAATGGCTCTAAAGTGAGTGCTGGCAGACACCGGGATGGAGACTGCTGTGGCAGGGTCCTGCTTCTGCTGGGAAGTCAGGAAGGGCGGCTATGAAAGAGAGAGAGATCAAACTTGTTACACACTTTTTTTCTACCCTTACATTCCTTATCTCCATTGTTTTTCTATTTTGGGAAATACACTTACAGTAATCAAACTATTCCTAAATCTGAACATGTAAGCAGGTGCAGAGTGGCTGCAGTGTGTGTGTGTGTGTGTGTGTGTGTGTGTGTGTGTGTGTGTGTGTGTGTGTGTGTGTGTGTGCAGATACCTGGGCAGCCTGTGGCAGCTCCCCCCAGGTCCACAGCATCTCAGGGTTGTCTTTGTTCGGATGATTGGTTAGCTCTGAGTCGCTCTTCGGTGTTGAAGACCTAGAATTGTCGGGGCTGCTGTGAAAGTGAAAGACATTTAGATATTATATTAAGATATTTTTTTTTAAAGAAAGTACATTTAACATACATTATAAACTTCAAAATACAAAATGTATACATGTAATGTTATGTTAACTGTGAGAGCAAAATTGAAGGTGATACCTAACAGGGCAGGAGAAGTGAGAAGTCTGCTGAGGACAAGAGATAGACAGAGCACAGTGTGGAGGGATGGAGAGAGTCTCCTTAACCACTTGACTACAGGAAGATAAAAAGACACAGGAAGACAGACAAAAACAGAAAAAGAAAATGAGGAGCGGGAAAGAGATTGAGAGACAGTCAAAAATGCGTTGTACAATATGAACAAAATAAAAAAGAACTCAAAGGTTAAGACGAGTTTACTAGACAGTTAAACAAGACAAGAATAAGTTAATCATAAAGTGTGTATCTGTGTGTGTTTTGTTGTAATACCTCTGTGAACGGATCCAATTAGTGCTGGGGTGTGTGTGCGTGTTGGCTGTAGACCCCTGATCACCGTACACAGGCCTGAACACAAACACACACATGCACATTATTTCACAACCTGTGCACACACCATACTTTATAAATATAGTGTCTCTGCAAGTCCAAATAAAGTAAAACAAGAGATTTGTTTAACCTCATACACAACTTATACAACTTTCCTGAGATGCTTTCAAACCCCAATAATAGTCGGTTTATCTCATCCTTACTTTGGAAAACTACATTTGCAGCCTGTTTGACGAAACCACACGTAGTACAGTATTAAGCATGACATGAGGCAGACGCACATTCTTTCTTGTCTTTAAGGGTTTCGGAAATTTTCTGGCCATAACTTGTGGTTAACTTCCTTAAAAAAAGAGCCATTATTTCAAAGGAACAGAGAAACCGTGGGAACGACAAATCCTTGGAGCGCGTCCCACAAACAGAGCTGGTTTTCAAAGGGCTTTACACACATATGTAAACACAAACATGCACACACATGCAGGCTCGCCCATTAATTCTCATCTCCTTAAAGCAACACAAGGAACTTTTCCCGCTTCGGTCCCCCTACAGGTTGGAAGCAGAATTGTCCATTACATTACATTATCCAGTTCATTCGAACTACAGATCCGCTACCCGATCTGGCAAACTTGCATAATGTAATGTCATGGACAATTCCGCTTCCAACCTGTAGGGGGACCGAAGCCGGAAAAGTTCTCTAGTGTTGCTTTAACTTGTTCCTAAGAATTTAATTTGAACCATTGAAATGATTTTACCAAATTGAGACAGAAGCGGCATAAAATTGGTTTAAAGGCCCTGAAAACATATTTTCTCAATCAGGTTATTTCTATGATAATTCACTGGTTTGATGTGGGCGGCTCAGTAGAGAAAGGTAATGTCACATTATTAGGATTTAGCAACAATTTGAATCAGATGACAGTTGATGGGTTGTTTGGTCACTGTCAATCAAATCTGAACAAATCACACCCACACAGTCCCAATGAAGCAGGTTGGCTGTTTTTTTGTGTGTTAAACACTTAATAAATATTACCTAAAGAATTTTTTCAACTTTGATTGTTGCTTTTTAGTCATGAATATGTAATGTTACAGAGAAAAGCTTTAGTTTTTAGTCATCAAGTTTTCAAGGGCTATAAGAGGCACCGATGTTGGGCTGACATTTTATTGTGATACAATTCTTAATTATAATTAAAGCACAAATTTAACAAAACTAATTGTCTACAGCCATGTAGCTCTGTGAGGCTGATTTTTGTTGGTACCAATATTTTGTTATAAACCTGATGACGGTGCTAGACAATTAGTGAGGGTATCACCAAAGTCATTACAACACATCCTAAGGGGGACATTTTCATCAACCAAATGACATTTAACAGTCTACAACAACAATTTAAAACAGACAGAGACAAAACCCCACAAGCTGTTGGCTCAGAAATACTGGAAATACTATACTTTATACTAAGGTAATTATTAGTTTTCAGTCCTAAAATCCTAAAATGTTCAACACACAATCAAATAATCTATTATGCACACAGACATACACACCTGCTTTCACCCTCTCTCTCTTCATCCGAGCTCAAGTCAATAGTAAACATGTCCTGGTCCTCCGAGAACTCTTCCCCGCTCTCCTCTCTCCTCCCTCCTCCTCCGCTGCCTGCCTCTGGCCGTGCCTTCCTCCTCCTCTTCCTCCTCTTCTTGATCATTACGCCATCACTTTGCTGCAGTCCCAGGCTCTGGACAGGAAGTGAGCTGCACAGGATGGTGTCTGTGTGATGTGATAAAAACTGTTAAAAAAGCACACACACTTTTTCACAAATTAAAAAATATTCTTTGCTCAACAGGGCCTACCATGGTGACGAAAACTGCCCCTGCCTAGCTGGGACTCCATTAACTCTGCCCCCGTTGACAGGATGGGTGAAGTCGCTAGGTAGGACGGAACTATTTCCTGTCAAAACAGAAACATGACATGATTATATGAGGTAATAGATATGATAAAAAAAAAAAAAAATCATGATTAACTTCCTACTTGAACTGAAATGTACAGTATTAGAAGTAAAATAATTGAAATTTGGAATGGAATCATGTGGGAAAGTGGGTGTGAAGATATGAAGTGGTGTAGAAGCTAAAGACTCTACAGCCATGCTCTGTGAGGCAGTAGTTAGGTGCAGCGGTGCTTTAAACGAAATGCTAACCCTAGTATGGCAACATGCTCACAATGACAATGCTAACATGTTTAGCAGGCATAATGTTTACCATCTTAGTTTAGTGTGTGTGTGCATTTGTTAATTAGCACACAACACAAAGTACACATTCAAGTGAAACTTTAAAGGAAAATAGTGAAAAAAATGCAGATAGATGAAAAGTCAGGGGATCACCAAAATCATTAGGCTTCATTCCCTGCGGAACATGAACCAAATTTCATTCCAATCCATCTAACGTTAGCAGTTGTTGAGAAACAAGCTAAACAAGGCTAAACAAAGCTAAACAAGAATGCTAGTGGCTCTGTAAGGCTGTACTTTTAGACACAGCGGTGCGTTGCTTTGAGCTTACTGCTAATGTGAACATACTAACGACAATGCTGATTCTAAGCATGTATAATGTTAATACCAGGTTCTCCATCTTAGTTAAGTGTGTTAGCATGATAACATTTGCTAATGAGCACTAAACACAAAGTAGCCTACAGATGAGGCTGATGGGAATGTCATAATTTTGCAGTATTTTGATATATTTGTCACCAAAGTGATTTCAATTTATCCTGAGGGAGACATGAGTGTGTGTAACGTATTTCATGGCAATCTATTGAATAGTCGTTGAGACATTTTACTTAAAACCACAAATGTCAAAGTGCTGCTGCCGCTGTTGTTGAGATATTTCAGTCCAGAACAAAGTGGTTTGCCAACCGACAGATATAGCCATTCTTGGAGCCAGGTAGCTAGCTTTGCTAAAAAATGCATTGTGTTATACCACAAAAACACATTATTGTGGAGTAGAAAGTGAGTGTTGCTGATTGATGAGACAGATTTTTTTTACATAATCTGGTGGGAATTTGGGTTTGAGATTAGTAAAATCACACAGATTTGCTCATCACAGTCTCACCACAATGGCTATGCCAGAAAGAGAAAGAGACACACAGAGACAGCGAGGGAAAGATAAAGAGATGATGCAAAGAGTGCAGACTGACACAAGCCTTGCAGTGCACGTGTCATGACACAGTCCAACACAACCCGATTCTTTTTGATGGGAGAGAAGAAGGGACAGTGCTCAGGATGTGCACTATACCAGGTCACAGCTCATCTGCTCAGAGCTCTAAACATCCACCCCCTAAGCACTTTTAATTCATTTAAATGTTTTTAGATGCTTAATTCTCAATCTATTAGCTAATATATTACATAACTTTCTATCAAAGCTAGATGTACTATTTCTGTGCATATTATTTTCTGAATCTACCTGCATCAAGATAATATGTTACATGAATGAATTATGTTTTCAAATGGTCTATCTTTTGAGACAAACCCACTTCACCCATGAAGCAGACCAACAATAAAGTGTTTGTTTATACACTGCAAAAACTAGATGACATGATGTAATGACTGAGATTGGTCTCACTGAAATGAAAGTTGGTTATACAGTGAATAGATTAGATAAACGTGAAAACAATTACACTTAATTTTCAGTTTTCCCTTGCAAGGAATTTTAACGTAACCACATCAAGATAAAGATAAATTACATCATGTGTGTTTCATAACCACAGCTATTTAAAGATTCCTGATTATCTAACCTGAAGATTAATTTCTGCTGGAACATCCCATGCGGGATCTATTTGCCAATACTCAAGCCTCAACAAATCCTCATATTTTACTTTACCTCCTGATGAACCGAGAGGGAGAGAGTAGAGGGGGGTTAGAGGCACAGATTTGGCTTGATGCCAAATAGTTCCTCAAAAATGTTGTTGATCTTTTTCCATTTAAAATAGCTAAGATGATCTTAGACCGTTACTGAAAGGCGGAACAAAAACACTGATGGAAGATAAATCATTCGAAACTGGAACAGACCATGCTATGGCAATCCTCAAGCTGCCATATCTGAGAGTGTTTCCGCTTGTGTATGTGTATGTTGTGTATGTATATCTATGCTTTAGTACTGTACAGTATGTATTGTATGTGCTGTCTGCCTATCTGGCCTCTGCGTGTTTTGTTTGTCCTGCTCCTATTTCACTATGTGTATGTCTGTCTGACCGTCTCGCCTGTCTTCTCGTCTGTCTGGACAGCACACAGATCAGTGACAGCCAGTTCCTGTGTGCAGCTGACTGCAGGGAAGGTTCTATAAATAGCCCTCTGGGGGGGGGGAGAGAAGAGTGTCACACCGGGCCCCCCCCACTAGACCCGCCCCTCAACAGTGGCCAAAGGCCATGCCATGGATTTGATGTTTGCAATGCATAGGAAAACAGCATACAACAAGATTTAGCTCAGTTATTGTCTGATAGAGAAAAAGAGAAAGTTAGGGTTAATTTTTCCACAATCATGCGTGAAAATGATACAAACTGTCCACTGCTTGCGTGTCTGTATCTGTTTCTGCCTTCTGTCTGTCCTGATTGTTTATTTCCAGGAAACTAAATTCATGCTGGCCAACAGGATGACACGAGGGGACAGAAGTTCTTGTTCCTTCTTGTTGTTCATATGTTCATTCTTATATTTCAGCTGACATGCTTAAGTCTTTATCTGCTTTTGTACAAACAAACTCTCAGATCAGCAGATTGTTTTCCAAATGTCACACCAAATGCCAATGCGTTGTACAGCCAGGCTGCTGTTGAAAATGCCTAACATTATAATTTCTTATTTCTTAGACACATGTATATACACTATATGCTGTCCATATATAAACAATAAAACATTTTTAAATGTAAAAAATATTCATCGAGTTACAACTACTTTATGTAAGTTTATTCAACAAAAATGTATGAACAGCAATGCTCTTCATTCCCAGTTCCCAAACTCCCTGAAGTAAAATAGTTTTTATGTGCGCTGCATCCCTCTGCCTGGAACCCTCTGCAATTAGACATAAAATTGTAAAAGTTGGTCAATCTGCGTGAAATCAAATCATTATTACAGAAACTTGGTGCTCTCTTCTCTGGCTGCCGATGTTTGGGGGGTATTTTAGAATCTTGATATATTAGTCTTACAGTCAGGTGTTGATTATTGTTATGGTTTTAGACAACTCTCTTAAGGTGCCGAGTTATTTAAAAAAAAAAAAAAAAAAAACTCACATGATTGTATTAAAAACGGCATTCATGATTGTATTATTACATTTCTGTTTAATTCAGATTTTGTGGCATATTTTCTGTCATCAAGACCAGGACACTCTTTATTTTGCACTTATTGAATTCATAGACCTTCTGTCTGTTTTGATTTTTCGGGCCAAACCTCCCACTGGTACTGTAGGATGATGACAGGCCGGTAACTAATAAAAGATTTTGAAGCCTCCACCAGCAGCTGTCTGGCAGAACTCAGTCTCATGTTGCATCTCAGACTACTGGTAAAGGAGGGGCAGGATTCTGCCGCCTCTGGGCTTGTCCGGCCGGTAAAACTAGAGATCTAAACCTGATAACTAACATGACAATGACATGTAATTGCACATTTATTGGCAGGTGGTGAAATCAGTTAGAACTACTACTGCACAAGAATGTAAGCACTGCTTGTATTTTAGTTTATCCTGTACGACCTTAATGTCAGTAAGTTATGTTCCGTCCTATATTTGTGTGCGTTTACTGACTCAGAGTAATGACTCTTCAATCATTACTCACCATTCTGTTCTCAGTCTCTTTGACGAAGAAGGCCTCTCCATTCTCTCCCAGCTTCATGTGCAAACTCACCGGCTCGCCATTAATTTCTATGTCCACCTGCAAGACAGAATATTAGTCCTTTAACATGTTTTAAACCTCATTTAATACAACATCCTTCAATTTGGGATTTTGTGTTGACATGTTTAGTAACTGTTAGTTTTGTAAATAAATGTCCATCTCGTCCAACAGATAGCAATTACTGTATTTATGTGTGTGATCTGTCACTTTTAACTTACCCACAATGATGTAGAAATGCATACATACACAGTGTTGGGGGTGATGTATTTGTCATTATTTTTTAATGTGCTCTATTGCAGTATTGTAATGCACTACTGTTTGATTTTGAGTTAATACAATATGGTTTCTGACCTGCTGAAATATGTTCGTTGCACATTAAATGTCAACTGAATTGTGCTGCAACGTGTGAATTTGTCATAAAAAGCTACACTTTTGAATGGTGGGCTTTTACTTGGAAAAGTTTTTTTTTTTTTTTTTTTTTTTTATAGAAGTAAAAGGCCAGAATACCTCTTCCACAACTGATTAAAACTTGTCATCACCTCTTAGGAACTTATTTTTGCCTTTGCTTTTATGCTGTTGTCAGAATACAAGTGTGAGCAAAAGTCTCTGAGTACACACAACTAAACTGCACATGCAGATGAAAAAGAAAGAAAGAAAGAAAGAAAGATAGTGAAAGCGTGAGTGAGGGATCGCACCACTTTCTCACGGGACCGCAGCACACCCATCTTGCCAAAGCGGACGTGGAAGGGGGAGCACTGCAGTGAGCCATCAGGCTGCCGGACCACGATGACATCTATACATCCAGACAGTGTTGCAGGGTTGAGTCCCCTGTATAGCTCCTTGACCTGCACAAACACCTGGCCTGCCAACTGACCCACATAGTTCATGGTCTGTAACTGGAGACAGACAGAGAAGGAAAGTGGGAGGGAGAGAGTTTTTGTTGATTACTTTCCCATACAGACGTCTCTAGTTTTTTTCTCTTTTGTTGTCCATTACATTAGGTTTAATTCATCTTTCAGGCCTTTACTGTATGCAGAGCATCTCACACTGTCAGGACACATGACATTTAATGGACTTATTGGCTGTCGGGGAACTCTTGACAGATGAGATGGTCTGTGTAACCACAAGGATTCCCTGATACATTAAAATACATTATTAATCCCCTGAGTTCAATTATTGCCCACACACGCCAGCCAACCTTGCAATCTCTGCTGAAAACCTAAACAATGACAGTATTCTTGTGGCGTTGCTGAGCGCGGGGTATGTTTGGGGTTGTGATTGGTGTTGGTACGTGGGTGCATGGATGTGAAAACATTCGGCATTTCTTAAAAGGTTTTGATGTCTTTTTTTGGTTGATTCAAAACAAAAATGATTGTCTGTACACTCCATCTGGGACGAGAGTAATCATGTGGTGCTGTGCCAGTCTCTCTGATCCAAGCCTCTAATGCTCTCTGTCTAGAATGCCAAACATGGCCCTGGAGAGAGACACAGACAGGGAAATGCCTTCACTGGGCTGCGAGATGGGTTGTTGTTGTTGATTCAGGGGGCAGGGAGAGAGAATAGTAAGAAAATACATTCAGCATCCAGGAGAAATCAACCATATTGTTTATACTAGATGAATACAGTAGATATTTCATGCTTTCATACAAAAACGTAAACATAGAAAGAAAGAGTATTTACAATTGACATGTTGACCTACATTATACACAAGCTAATGGTCCTATGGGAGCAACTGCACGTATGACATCAGTGAAGTACACATTTTTTATACATTCATACTGTTAGTAGCCTACTTTGGAAAATTGTCTAAAGACACTATATATCTGTTGTGCAATGCAAAAGAATCAATTATGTGTTAAACATGTATCATTATTTATTCAGGAAACTATGTGCCATTAGTGTTTCTTTAGCCTCAAACAAGGGTGAAAGCATTGCTTATGTGACACACACAGAATTTGCTAAATGACTTGGTCAGAAACCCATTCAAAGGAAAGGGAAGCAAATAACTCATGGGAGAGAGTGAAAGGTAAGGAAAAAGTAAGAAAGAAAGAAAGAAAGAAAGAAAAAAAGAAGAGAGTCAGAAAGAAGAGAGGCAGAAAACAGGAAGGAAATTGAGGGAAAAGAAGACAGGAGGAGAGAAGTTGTGATGACAAAAAGTGAAATTCTGAAGAAAAATAAAAGAAACGGAAGAAGCAGAGGAAGAAGGAGGACTCTGAAAAAATGGATAGTGTGTCAGTCAATGTTAAGACGAAAAGATGTGACATCACTGTCTTGTATGCACAAAGTGTCCCTTAAAATCTCCACCTGCGACCTGCTTGTGCTGACTCAGATACTGGCATTCTCTATCTCCCTGTCGTGCCTAGGGGAACAGATGGCTCAATATTTTGGCAGACCATGTGAGAACATTCTAATGATGAGGATGCTTTGTTAACACCCATCAATTACTGGGAATATGAGAATGGGGCTCTTCTGCTCGAATCGCCCTCCATAGATATACACTACACACTAAATGTATACTGTCACATGTACTTGACCTATGAATACAGGATTAAACTTTAAAATAACAGTGGCGTCTTTTGGATCTGTTGAACTTATCTGTCTTTTGTCAGGTCAGTCAATCCAAATTACATGAAATATATTTTCTAACTTAAGTGGCATCTAGTTGTGCAGATAGTTTTGTTTTATAGGGACATTTTCTTTCTATATTCAATTGTATACTACAATAGAAACTAATTCCAATTAAACTGTTCACAATGACAACTGTGGATTATTAAAAAAGACACTGTTTCTGGAAAATAAAATGTTTTTCAATGCTATGAATGCAAAAGCAAAACTACCTGCATGCCTAGATACCACATGAGTGAAATGTGTTTGTTGTTTTGTCATTTGGGTAAATTGACACTATAACCTCTTAGTGTGAATTATTGCTCAAGAACTGGCAGTGGGACTGTTTGATAAAGATTACATAATTATTTGACCCCTTGGTCTTTTTATTCTTTGTCTCACACAAACAGACATGCACATTTACTTATTCATGGACATGCCACAGACCTGATATCACTGTCTACATAGACCACGTGCAAACAGATGGGATCATTCACACACACACACACACACACACACACACACACACACACACACACACACACTATCTTTGTGGGGACCCGTTGACATAATGCATTCCCTAGCCCCTTACCCTAACCTTAACCATCACAACTAAATGCCTAACCTTAACCTTTACCCTAACCATAACCATAATCTAATTATAACCCTAATCCTAAAACCAAGTCTTAACCCTCAAACAGCCCTTTAAAGTTGTGGTGTCCAGCATTTTGGCCCCACAAAGCTGTCCGGACCCCACAAGTATACTGTATTCCCGTTTTTTGGACCCCACGAATATAGTTAAACAAGAACACACACACACACACACACACACACACGACCTAAGCCTTTTGGACCCCACGAATATAGTTAAACAAGAACACACACACACACACACACACACACACACACACACACACACACACACACACACACACACACACACACGCACACACACGACCTAAGCCTTGTCCACTCTTCTAGGAAATATCTGTTTACCAGCCACAATGCTTCTCCGTTATGTAATAGCCAATCTAAAGACCACTCATAAGGTCGTTAAATGTATTGAGATTTCTGCATTGTTTTAGCTACTAAAGAAATAAAAACAATAGTAGCCCTAACCCTAACTGCTGTTATTTCTGAGGCGAGGGTGCAATAACACTCAACACCACAGAGGCGTCTTTATTCAACGTTAGTCAATATAAAAAAAAACCTCCGCTGTCACTACAGCACAGACAGTGAGACCAGACACCCACATACAAGAGACAGACAGATATGACAGATAGGCTGAGGGATTTACAGGCAGATGATGTGAATAATTATCCAATAAAAATTGAATGAATGTGACTGGAGGAGCAGCCTGACACATTTCATACAGGCTATTTCTAATTTGGTCTGACCTTATTCTCTCTAAATAGACAACAAAAAAGGAGGGTTAGGGTTAGGAAATGTCGTTTTTGTTTGCATTAAAACGCCTATGTCGAAGCTGTATAACAAACGAAATATAAACACGAGGTTTTGTAACATGTAGTATCATGTGTGGCCTGTAAGGCGACATGTAAACATCTGCACACGGGGTGAGGCTCTGCAGTCTGCACCGGAGCTTCATTCTGACAACGCACATTGAGTCGGTCTTGAGAGCACTCAAAACCGACGTTCAAGCCTCTACTCAACAAATACTGAATAGGCTATTATGGTGTTTAATATTTCCGTGACGGCAGATTATTGTACAGTCCAGCAATCCTACTTACATTAGGCTATTTATTGATGTCGCTTTTCGCTCCGGAAGCTTTCCGTAATCCAAATTTTCCACCAAACGTCCCCTGCAGCGTTAGTCCGTTACGTGTCCTCAGTCTTCAGGTCCAACATTGTCGGTAAAGCTTTCCTGACAGCTGATCCTCACTTCTCTGCTCGAGGCTGCTTCGCTATGTAAACCGCGGTTAAATTATTCCTCCCACCGCCACCGATCAATGCAAATACAGAGCGATCCGGTTGGCTGAGCCGGCGCTGACGTCACACAATGTTGACTGAAAATGTCCCTCTTAAAATCAATGACCCTATATGTTTTTATTTATTTATTATATTATGATTTATTATGACTGTATGCTAATGTGATTATACTAATTCTGTATTTACTATTCTTAATTGGCTTCTATTATTTTATCCATACAACTGTAGCCTACTCCTGTCCAAGGTTTATAAAGGATTTATAGGATGCAATTAGGCTTTATTAATAGATAATACATCATTTACTGACTTTTTTAAACCACCTATAACCCCTTTAAAATAACTACTGTTGGGTTGCCATGTTGAGGCTGTGTTTATTCTGAACCAACATGACACTTGATCATAGACTGTATAAAACAGCACTGATCTGTCGTTTACTTTAATTATTAGAAAAACCCACTCTAATGGACGGTTTGACCCCTGACCTTCTGGACAAGAGCTGCAGGGCATTTGGTCCACTTATCAAACGTATTAACATCTACAGCTGCAGACTTGGACCATTACAGTAACAACCCCTTATTAAGAATGTATTATCATTCATAAAATGACTTTTGTTGTTGGTTTATTAGAACGGGAGAAACTCTTGACCCATTATTAATGACATATTAATGACTTGGATATCAATTAATCAGAGAGAAAAACTTCACATCCTATGCTCTATTAAGCATTTGTTCACTATTCATTAACAGTTAAAAAAAAGTTGTTAGTTGCAACTTGTAAACCCTTTAAAATGTATGCCTTATTAGAAAGAAGAAGAAGAAGAAGAAGAAGAAGAAGAAGAAGAAGAAGAAGAAGAAGGATGTATTTTTAGGTCCTCCGATGCTAGATATTTTCAGCAGGTGAGATGCTGTAAAGCTGCAGGTTAAAGCAGCTGCTCTGATGTTTTATTTTAGCAGTGTTTCAAGTGTTTCTCTGAAGTTTGGATTTCAAAAACATGCTCTGGTTTATTGGCATTTCTTTAAACCAATCATCTCGTGCGGCGCTAAGCGCCGGATAGAGCAACGCTGCGGCTGCAAAATAGCCTCGGGAAGGAACTTGTCTTGGTGGAACATGTGTACGTTCAAAAGTTGTTTTAGTCGTGCAACAGAAAACTCAGATTGGACAGGTAGTCTAGCTAGCTGTCTGGATTTACCCTGCAGAGATCTGAGGAGCAGTTAACCATAGTCCTCATAAAACCACCGGAGTTTAAAATTACAACACAAAGAAAGCGGAAGGTAATTGACGTGACATCAGGTGAAATTTCCGGCGGCAATGGACCAATCCCAGAAGTGGAACGTCGTGGATAAAGACTAGGATTTCATTAATTGTGCAATTTAAGGTGAATGATAAAAAAATATCATCATTCCAATCTTTCGGCTTGTTTTTTTCTGGACATCGATCCATACATAGTGCTGTCAGGCTAAGTGTCAGTTATCAAACAGTGCCACGTAAATCTGCACAGTATTGTCCATAATATGTAAACACTAATACAATAATGTAAGTTGAAACCATAAGGTTAAATGAGATCAGTAAAATCTTCCACAGGGATGACATGTTTACTGCTGCGTTGGAGCAGAGGAGACAAGAATAGCAGTGACATTCAGAAGACTTGAAGGCATCTGTAGTTGTGCAACGTACTGACTGTCCCAGTTTTCAAAATGTTTTCCAAATCAATTATTAGTATGTTTTGATTCCCAAATGGCAGACTTAACTTTAGCAAATTAAGAATGTAAAGCTTACGCAGTTTTCAACTAAAAGTAGCAGCACGTTAGATTTATTACACTGTTCAGATGTAGAAACCACATTAACCACAACTCTGCAACCGCAACATTGTACGCTATCTTTGTGTAATAATATTGTCTTTAAGGAAGTTCCAATTTGGCCACAATTGAAAATAACTGTTCTACATTTTGGGGAAAAACACTTATTTGCTTTCTTGCTGATGCTGTTAGATGAGAAGATCAAGTTTATTATCATTTAACTCTCAGCAAGAACGCTCAAACTGACAAACTATTTCTAAGTGAGGAAACTATCACTGTTATTTGACACATATTAACACCTAATATCAAGTAATACGAACGGTAATGTAAGTACAGTATTTAGCCCACAGTATCTATGTGTTTTTGTCAGGTCACTCAGTAGTGGAGTTGTAGAGCTGTAACAATTCCAAATTTTGCTGTACAATTAATTGTCTCAGAAAAAAATTGCGATTAACAATATTATTGTCTCTTTCAGTCAAATTTAAAAATATTTATTTATTTATTACTTTTTTAAACCAATTAAAGTTTTGAATGAATTCCAGGATACATCTTTTGGTTATATCACTGTTATGTGACCCAGATAATGTAATAACATAAGTATACAGCCTATGAAGTAAACAACACCAGTCCTCTTTATTATCATAAAGCATTCTTTCTAACTGTATCCCCCTTGTCATTTTTTTATGCTATGAACGTGTATAGGCTCAAGTGCCAACAACTAACAATTTAAATAATAATAAAAATATATAGTCTGACCACTTATATAACTACAATTTGGCATATCTACACAAAATCAACAATGACCAGTCATACGCCTTAAGAACTTAGCTAATGTTAGCTAATGTTAGCAATTAATTGTGGTTAAACAAAGAAACTGTGATTATGTAAAAAAAAATTGACAATTAGACAATTATGTAACAATTGTTACAGGCCTAGTAGTTGCCTCATTATGCTGACAGATTAGAAATAGACAGAAAGAAGCCTGAGAAGAATTTATTGTCATTGCTAGAGTATTTCTGACACATATGCATGTACATATTTAAATATGCCCTTTACAGAAATAGAAGAAGGCTGCAGACTGACAGAGATATGGCCACTGTAACACTGAACATCAAGAGATCATGAAAATGTACGTGTCTGTATAAAGGATAGAGATGGACACAATGAGTGCAGAGTGCAGCAGAGTATGATGATGAGATCATCATCAATCAATCGATATACCAGAGCAAAGTAAGTAATCGCGGCAACAGGCAAACACTTCCACACACACTTAGATCGGCTCAAATAAACACGTAAATGTTCACTCACATTTAACATCAATGATGCTGCAAGACTAAAATGTGCTTAGTCTAAGTCTGTGCAGAAAATGTATAGGTTTAATGCATGTCTCAAACCAAATTTATTTCACAATAACAATAAAGTTACTGTAAAGTAAGAAAATTACTGCTGCACAAACAAACAAAACCAGTTCAGTTCCACTATTACAGTAATCAACTTATAGGAAGATTATGTAAGGTGCTATTCCCTGACCTCAGAGTCAAGTTTGGACACAGAGTTCTTACTTTAGAGAGTCTCCCCTGACTGGGTCACACAGTGTTTTTTAGTTGTTGCTAAAGGATTCTGAGAATCAGCCACTGCCAACAAACATCCAACTGAGTTCACATATACAGTAACTCCTACCGCTTCTCTTTGTTATTCTAGACCTTTTTAAACTTCTTTCGAGGAATGTGAGAGAATGGGTTTTGTATATGTGTGTGTGTGTGTGTGTGTGTGTGTGTGTGTGTGTGTGTGTGTGTGCATAAAGTTCCAGTTACAACATGTTATACAGTTCATGATTTTCTGGTTACACTTCTACTGTCACTGGTCACACACGCACGCATGCACGCACGCACGCATGCACGCACGTGCACGCACACACACACACACACACACACACACACACACACACACACACACACACACACACACACACACAATAAGCACCAGGCAGCCGGAGAGGGAACAAGGAAACACGTGTTGAGTTTTCTAAGAACTGAGCCATTCATCAGGGAGCAACAAGAAGCCAACTAGAGGCGGAGAGGGAGGGGAGAGACAGACTCCAGAATATGGAGATAGAAGAGTAGGCAAAAAAGAGAATTTGCAGAATGTTAATGTTTGTGCAGATGTGTGATTGAGAGAGAAAAAGTTAGAGGTGTGACAATAGAGAATAACTGGTTTATTTACTCCATTGTGCAGGTGCGGTTACTGAGGTTTTCGTGCGCAAATTGATTTTCAAAGTAAACAGTAACTTATATTTATATTCAAAGTCCTACAAGTCTATTGTGAATTACGCAACCAATGGATTTATAAATGGATTATCAAAATCATTTTGTTTTAATTATCTTTGTCTACTATCTCTTTATTTTGTCTCCTGCTTCACTGTTTTTTTTTTATTTCTATGCTTCCTAAAGCTTTATTACCATTTAAAGAAATAGTTAAGACATTTTGAGAAATACGGTAGTTACAGTAAATGATCTATATTACTGTATTGTTTGTGTGGTAAATATGAAGCTACAGCCAGCAGCCGTTTAGCTAAGCATAATTTCCTTAAACCGCACTTAAATGTTTAGTGCATCACATCGGCTGCATGTTTTGGAATTCAACAGGGGTATCATTGAATTGAAGAGAAGCACATTCGAAGGGAATGCAACTGTAATATGTGCTCTTCAGGAATTTCATTCACTGCAGCTCATGTGTGGAGAGAGAGAGGGGGGGAGAAGGTGGTTTGCTGGGACAGGGGTAGCCTGATCTCTCCCAGGAACTCTCTCTGAGGTCAAGAATACATTCTTTTCATCACCACAGAGACGGGGGTGTTTTCTAGGGGGTAGGGCTGCATGAGCCAATCAGAAAGGCTGCCTGAGCCATACATAGCAACTGAACTATTGAATCCACCCCCAATGTGGAGTCCTAACCATAGTCCTAACAGGCATGCTTCAGAGTTTGAGAAAAATCTAAATTGGTTGACAGGGCCAGACATGGCTGATTAAAGCTTTGTTATGAATCCTACAAATGATGTTATGATCTAAATAAATAATGCTGGAACAAACATCTTCCTTATGATTTATTAGTCAAAGGGCTGTCTATCATTCAGTGCTATAAATTGACCCTCAAAAGAACATTCCTTCCCAACTCTTCAATGAAGAGAAAAGCACATGCTGTTCGTGTGGCTGGAATAACAAATTATTTCATATAATGTGGAGTAGTTGTTAGATTCCAAAGGTTATGAGCATCATAAGTAAGTCATCATTTTGTCTATACAGTGCATATAGACAATGTTTTATCTTTAGCAATATATACAGGCGGTGGTGAAGTTTCTTGGAAGCTGGCCTAGCATTCAAGGTTGTGAACAATAAAGGTTTCCAAATTGTATGTGTACTGGACATGCATCATTCAAATTCAAAACAGCATGACACACATTCTGTGATGCACTACCTGACACAACAAAAGGGCTAAAAGACTAGTCTGACATGTAGTTTGAGGTTTGCAGCCAAATGGAAATGGGGGAATCTAAAGTAAACGTGACACACAATACTGTCTTTCCACCCAAAAAAAACTTTGAGGCTACAGAAGACCATATATCATATATAAATGAACATAAATAATAACATGTCTTGACAGAGGCCAACGGTAATCAGAGGGACAAAATAGTGTCAAGACTTAACTTCAGGTATCTATAGGAGGAGGATTAGGAGGAAATGTGGAGGTGCTGCCTGAGTCCACAGAGCCACTTACAGGTCTCTGCATGGTGGGACTGTTATGAAATAGTTTGACTAGCTGTGGTGTAATATGCCTTTATAAGTACGTGGGCTTAAGGTCATGTGGGGAGATATGAGCTGATGACCTGGCACACAAACAAAAGCTCACATGTTTAACTTTATGAACCTGCATACACACTGAGAACAGGCTGTAAAGTACAGCAGAAGGACACAAACAAAGAAACACTTTCTCTCACAAATACAGACACACACACACACACACACACACACACACACACACACACACACACACACACACACACACACACAGAATGAGCATGCTATTTCATCACAGTGTTTTTAAGGACACAGCCTAGTTTTCTAGGAAAGCAACTGAAGACCCTCGGACCGGTCAGTTGGTCCCGCCTCACATCCATCTCTCCCTAATGCATTTCTCCATCTTCACACAGGCCTCCATGGCAAAGTCTTACTATTACAAATAATTCTCAGTAAGAAGTTGGTGTTGCCATGCACTTCTTGGAACTATTTTCCTTTCCATATAAAGGCAATTACCATCATTTCCCTAATAAATGCTTCCACTTCATATAGCTGTAATTTAGTTCAGTTCAGCTCAGTATTTTCCACCATACACGTCTTACATGGGCAATCCAAGCCTACTTCACTGCTGCTGGTTGTTTTCAGCCTAGGTATTTTAGTCGCTGATACAGTAATGGTGCTTGGGGACCTTTTACGAATATAAGTAATAGGCTAGTAATGCCTTTAGCAAAATATAAAATGGTCAGATCAATAAAAATGAAAAAGAACCACTTAACTGCCTAGAAATTACCATTGATGCAGTCTTTCTAATAATGTATTCCGAAATTAACACATTTTAAAGGGGCTGTACTCAATATTCAGAACATTAATATAGTGAACAACAATTTGCTATGTAAAGATATAGTGGAGTAATGGCGTCCTGAGCAGAGAATGAAGTCACACTCTCTCACTGTGTGTTGTAATCTGAGCAAAGCTGTGCTTTGTATTGCTAGCTGGGCAACATTTTATTTAGGTTTTGGATTTAAACAATTAACCCATACAGATTTAAATACACAACTATTATACATAGCCTGCGGTACATATTATTTTGGTTTTGTTACCCAGGACCAGCTGTCGTTGAGGCTGTCATCCTCACTGTGGCTGCTGGAGTCTTGCTCTTCCACGTGGGTCATGGCTCCATGTCTTGACAGATGCAGGTGCTGTTTAAAAAAAATCCTACCCTCCTAATTCTGATTAAATCTCTTCAAGATGGTGCAAAAGCTCTCCTGGGTGGTTCTGGATGAGTTCTTTGACTACTAAATCTGAGAAGTGGATGCTTGTGTGACTTGCAGTGAGTGCTTAAGACTAAATTTATCAACAAGTGTGTTCTGGGAACAGAGTACTTGGAGGAAATCTGAGAGGGTCCAGAGCTGCTGGACTCTACTGCTGCTTCAGTTGACTATCTGACGCCAGTCTCCACGCATGCATGCACACACACACACACACACACACACACACACACACACACACACACACACACACACACACACACACACACACACACACACACACACACACACACACACACACACACACAAAACAGAGGGAGCATCATCGAATACTGGCACAGGGTACTGCTGACAGGGACAATATCCATTTTGTGCACTTTAGACTTTTTTCAGCCAGCCAGTTCTGGCTAACTATACTTGGCTGTATGAGTTAGATAATGACGAGATATTCTAGTGAGATTGGTCATAAAAGTCATATAATATTATTTGGAACACTATTAGGAAGTGTGCAGACTAATTTGTCAAATCCACCCTGGCCTTTAGGCTGCAAACCTTCAAGTCCAAAGTAGTTGTAAAAGGAGAAAGTACATCTTTATCTGCATATTGTGAAGTTCAGATAAATTCAGTTAAGGTCTGTTCAATTCTGTTTGAAATATACTAGGGACATACAAACACACACAGGAAAGATATTTAAAATGTCTGTACATTTATACAATTAAAGGCATACAAAACTGTACATTGTTAATGCTTCCAACACACAGTGGATTTGTTTCTTCTACAGTAACAAATACAATCCTCATTCAGTCTATGAAGCATTAAGCATAACAAATATTCTACATCCAAACACAATACTATTTCTTGTACACACTGAATAAGTACTTCTTTACATTATGCAAATCTGACCAAATATATGCAAAATAGTCCATATATAAAAACAGACATGCAAAACAAACCGCTACAAAAATCGGCCAACTAAAAGTTTGTTGCCAAAAATCGGCTACCATTGCACACACATATGCTTGTGTCTACCCTTTTTCAAAGCTTCTCGTATTGTGTGGACCTGCAAGGAAATGTGCAGAACACTGTGATATTGCAATACAAACCTGAACACAGATAAACATATATGAAGAAATACAAAAGCAGTAACTGCAATTACTGAGTCTAGTGAGTTTCTTTTTACAAGATGAATCTGTTAACCTTTTTGTCACCATGTTTTGTGTATTTTTTATTATAGGGAAACAAATTCTAGTGGATGAAAAAGATTACTATTCTAAGATTATGTAAAAGTGATTTATTGAGTGGTGCATGAACCACACTAAATGTAAACAACACCATTTCATTACCAGAAAAATCTTCCTGAAAAATCCTTAATGTTTTCTGAACAATCTTTTGCTAACTCACAGGATAACCATGACTCAATAAAGGCCACATAAAAGATGTATTTTGAAAAATGATTTCCTTTTTTCTTCGCCAATAACACGTTATTGTCCATTCAGAACCTATGTTCTGTGCACACTGTCATGCTATGAAAAAGCACTCAAGTACATTTCCTCTCGTTGGCAATTCAAGTGATTTCAATCCCGACTGGGACTCCACTGTTTACATGTGTTTCAGTCATATATGTTTTCCAGTCAGGAAGAAGAGCGGTCGGTCCTCCTTGGCGTTGGCAGTCTGGAATTCATCACTGAGCCTGAACCTCCACTCCTCCTCCAGCTCCAGCCTGCCCACCGTCTGCCTCAAAGAGCTACGGTCTGCGCTGATGACACACAGCGTCGCACCTACAGCGAGGCACACAGAAGGGAGGGGGATAGAGACTTTAGCACATTTAGCCATTCAGAATGAGATCTGAGATTTCATATATAGCTTGCTCTGTACAGTACCATTATTAAAAAAGACTAATTGCAAATGCACCATCTGTAACACCTACAGCGGTATATTTTTTACATTGTCTGTATTTGGTCTGCCTTTGTACCTTTGAGGAAGGTGAACTTCTTGAGGAACACAGGAGTCACAAAGGAGTCAGCAAAACAGAGGAGAAGGCCACTGAACAGCAGCCCTGTGGTGCTGATGTTGACAGAGTGAGGTCTAGAACTCACAAAACACACCGTCACCTGCAGGATGCAAGAACAGTGACTTTTATAAGCTGTGTGTTGGAATTTATGGGTATATGAATCTATACTTTTGTTCAGAGGTTAATCATTTACCACAAATAAATAGACTGTGTGTGTGTGTGTGTGTGTGTGTGTGTGTGTATATGTGTATACCTCAGGTCCCAGGTTGAGATAACAGTCCACAGACAGTACAGGGTGTGTGTAGTTCTTGGTGCTGAGTGGAAACAGCTTCTGGCTGGTGTGTTGAAGGTATTTTTCCAGGAGGAGCTGAGCTGGTGTAGCCAGAAAAAGGTGCTTGCTGTCTGGGGCACAGATGTACTGCGAGGGCCCCACTGAGGTGGGAACATCCGTCGTCTGGAGAAATGTCAAACTTTTGCTTAATAATCTTTGTTGCCATGACGTTTTGAAAAAGGAAAAAATCTTTCATCAACTGTTACATGCCTACGAAGATTCATAGTTATATTGACTGCTTGAGTGCTAGTCCAAATTGTATCAGCTACCAAACATACTATAGCCTGTTTTTGAAGCCTGGAGCCAAACCAAGTGCATTGCCTCTAATGCTACTCACTTGAACAATAATCAGTAATTTAATGTGTTGTTTGTTTTGATTAATGATGGTCAAATACAATGTTGTATTGAATTTGACCATTGAATTGTTTTTGTGCAAAAAGATTATAATTTGTTCCTGTGTAGCTGCAAATGTGGCGTTATATGTGTATGTGTAACTATATTACTATACAAGTGAAGTAATAGTTATTAAGTATTCTTCAAATTTGTTTATTCTGCTTCGCTGAGTGATATGTGGTTGTGTTGTCATGTGTCTTCAGCATCTACCTTGGTCTTGATAATAAACGTTCTGTATCCTCCTATGGCGATTTGCTTCTTCATGACGCTGAAGCTGTTGAACCGGCAGATGAGCAGTCCAGCGCTGTGGAGCCTCAGGGTGAAGTCCACATCGTGACAAGTGAAGCGGTTCTGGTCGTACTGGACATTCTGGCTCCGATCGACATTGAGGAGAAGGAAGTCATGAAGGTGGCCTCTGGAGAAGGGCTCCCTTTGTTTATTACCTGGATGAAACAAAAATAAATGCAGCTTCTAATTTATTTCAGTCATAAAGCAGAAATGTTATGTTTACTCATTGTGATTTACAGAGTAGCTAAAACCTTCATTCGGACATTGAGGCTCTGTGTGGCTGGTTATCTGAGGCTGCACACTGCCTAATGGGGGTTTGTTTAAAGATCGGAGATATACAGTAGCTTGGAGCCAGACATGCTTTAAAATAATATCTGTAAAATCTTTAAGGTAAACAAGTAAACTGAAGAGATGAAGACATAACAACCTGTATCTGCCGTTAAGATTTGGGGCATATACAGCAAGTAGAATCTGCCCTGAATGTTTCAAGGCAACTTAATGAACACACATAGTAGCAGTTTATTATTTCGAAGTATCCGGTGCAGTCCAATACAATACAACAGCCTTGTGTTAGTGAAGCTTATAGCGTTACATTTTGTGCGTGTGATTACACTCTATGTAGTTTGTTCTATTATACTATGTAATTCATATAATTGATATGTTGTCCCTGGGAGCAACATGTATATTTTAAGCTAATTTGTATAGTAATTATAAGGACTGAAAAGCTGTCAAAACTGGTTCTTGACTTTTCAAGGTTTCTGACATCGTGACCCCTGACCTGTGAGTCCACGGCTGCTCCACTTCCTGATCCCGCATAGTCCGTAGTGGGCCAGGTCTGGGCAGGCCTCCATGTGTTGTAAGATGTGCTTTAGTGACACAGCGTGTTCCACTGGACCACTAACGACAGCAGGAAGCAAACAGTAGCTATGTTTAAACCGACTCATAACATGAATAAACATATAATTACTTCTAGTACAAGCAAAAGCTTTTTTGTCCAACACACTTATTCATATAAATAAAGTGCTTGTATGTACTTGCGTGCGTCGAGGTCCACTGCGTTCCACATAACACAGGAGTCATCAGCCAGGATGATGAAAGGCCAGACGTCACCTGCTGGCCCCCCTCCCTCCAAACGTCGACTGCGCTCCAGCTCCAAGTTGTGATACGAAAGCTCTTTAATCAGGAAGTGAGCAGCACCTGCAGAATAACAGGAACCGTTTATGAAGATGGTGGACTATGACAAAACAGTTGATATTGACTTTTCAGTACTGTATGTGTCAGTGTAACTGCTCCGGATACCAGTAATAGAAATCGATGAAATTAAGTAATCCCTACATGTCTACTTGTAGTAGCAGTAACATACCTATTCCGGCGCCGTTAAAGACAGTGGGCAGTACCAGCATAATGTGGTTGGGCCAGTACTTCTTATACACAGCCATCTCGTACTCTTTGACCACCAGGATATGCAGATGTGAGGCTCCATCCATAGCATGGTACAGGTTAAACAAACCATGCTCATGTCGACCGGTGGTTGGGGTGAAGATTGGACTCTTGATGCAGTCTGGGCTCTGGGGAACAAGAAGATAACATTTAAGTGACATTACATTAACGATGATGTGATGTGTTCAGATGTTTTCTGGCTGGTGTGCTGGTCAGAGGTTGTGATCAGAGTGCTTCACTAAATTTACAAAATACCATCTCAAACAGAAATCTGCTGTGCACATATCTTCATGAAAATAAATAGGGACCACTCGGCTACAGTAATCCATTTTACCACAAGGACAATTTTAGCTATAGTCTAGCCTGTAACACCACCTAGTGGAGCTCAAGGGTGTTGCACTGTGCTCAACACTGCAAATCACCATTTAAATGCAATGGCAATGTGCTGTGGTACATACTGTATGTACCTAGAAGGGATTAACTGAAACACAGCCTCTGATATCATTTCTAAACAGAAATGCATATTTCATAATATCAGTGTTCCTTTGCTAAGAAGGCTTAATAGGGATGCACATCACCTTTTATCTAGTTGTAGTTTTTGTATTATTATCATGTTCTCTATATTAAACTACTGATACCCTCACTTATAGTTGGGATCTACATCAGAAGTGTTTGTTGGGGAGTCGAAGCGCTTCCATGCCTTTTTGATGTTGTAATTGGGTGGGGGGGGGGGGGCAGGTTCTTTCCAAAACCGACAATGTGATATTCACACCCACGTCACGCAGTAATTGGCCAATTGTGTGGAGCTAAGGAAGTAAGATGTGTTTGAAGTTCTCTCTCTGGGTCTCCTTTTTCATTCATTACGCAACACCATCATGACTGTCTCCCAGGAGACACTGTCTGAAAATGTGCTCCGTTACCTCACCTCTCTCTATAACAACCAGCTTTTCAAGCTGCCTTTGAGTGTGGCCGTTTGGAAAAGCTATTTACGAGCTAGATCTTTTCTTTTTTACTCTGTACATCAGCATCTGGCAAAAGGAAAGGCTAGTATTTGCTGTTAAGGTTTCACTAAGAAAGGACTCACCCAATCAGAGGTAAGAGGCAGCCGCATGCTCTCCAGCTGGCCTCCTGATTGGCTGAAGCTGAAGTAGTGCTCTTTAGACTTTGGGATGATGAAGTAAAGCTGAATCTCTTCCCCAAGCAGTAGATGGGTGAATGTGAAGGCATGCAGTGTTGACTCATACATCTATACAATATAAGATTAGAGAGGACATACATTATCAGATTATATCAGCTACATTTAATTTAATAAAGTATACATAATTATTATTATTACTTAACATTTCAAAAGCAGTGTGTGATTTTCAGTTATCACACTTGTTGGGTTGTGCTGACCTGGTATCTGGGGTTGAAGCCCAAGTACTGATGACACTGTTCACAGTGGTGGTATGTGTTGTACGCCGCATATTTGGACAGCTTGATCCGAGATGTCCGCCTACGTAGGTACACATCCTCCTGGCGCACATGGTTTCCTTGGAAAGACAACAGGAGCAAAGAAAGATTAGGACAGCACAATATACAGTTAACGTCTGAGGATTTGTTCTTACAAGCAACACACATTAAGAGAAGATGAATGCTCTGTGAATATAGTTTTGGTTGTGTAAAGAAGATTTTGACTGTGTGTTTTCGGACTGTGCCTACCCTCAGCACTGGGTTTGTATCCAGCATTATAGACAGAGCTGATGTCATCATATTTGGGGTCATGGATGGTATAGTCAAAGGGCATCGTCCTCACAATGTCTGGGTTGGGCCAGGAAGCATTGGGTGGGTGGTACAGAACCCCCTCTGCCTGTGCACCTAAATAAACACATTTACAAGCGTTACAGCTAACAGGAGTTCACAGCATGGTGTATAATGAAGATTTGAATCAGTTCTTGACATATCTGACAAAATCCTAGATTTTCATCATATAATCTTAGCAGCAATAACAGCAAAACATTTAAAAATGTCGGGGAAACAGTACAAAATATAGAAATATTAAAGTTGTTTAGAAGGCCTAGTCTACATATTTTACGTAATGTAGTTAAGAAATTGTGGCTACTGTTGCAAATAAACTGACTGTAGTTGATGTCTTCTTCATCGTAGATATCCACCTCCATCAGCCTGATCAGCATCCGAGACAGAATACCCAGGAAGTGCAGGTACGCTCCTGTCTTACCCACCTAACCATGGACAGAACAAAAGGAAATTAATATAAATATACAGCATAGCATGATCTTGAGTTTGAATAAAAGAAAGAAAGTATGGCAGAAAGTACCTGTGGGGGTCCACTGAGCAGCAGCCTGCGAGTGTGAAAGTTGTCACTTCGTCCTTCAGTGCGATTTTTGCTGTCCATGTGGTAGGAGCGGGGGACTGTCCACTGGCGGTAGTACAGTGACTGCTCTGTACACGTCATCATCTTACTCAGCAAGGGCCTACACACAAACGATATAGTTCTTAATTAAATTCCTCCTAGTAAGACTTTCAGTGTCTGATCTGTTCAGGACACTTTGAGTAAACTGTCTGGATGCACATAACTGTCTTTTGTTCACATTTGTGTCGTATGTTTAAACTACACATGTCCATTCTGGTTATAATGGAATAAGACAGGATTAACTAATTCAGCTAAGTCACCTCAAGCCTACTGTTCAGACTTTGATTCATAGTGATATGATACCTATTGAACCCTTACACCCTGTGTATGACATACTTTTAATTATCATTTTTTTCCTTCTTTTTTATTCCCTATGATTCGCTATCTTTGCACCTATATTATATGGTATTGAATTTTGTGAAGCACCTTGTAACTGTTTTTGAAAGGCACTATAGAAATAAAAATATTATTATTATAGCTTTTCTTTTCTAAACATTAATACACACTGAGCCACTGAACCAATCCACTATGATTTTACAGTTAAACAGTTAACAGTTAAATTAACCCTTTGGTGGTCCGCCTGCACTAAAGCAAATTTGTAAGATAAAAGTCTATTTTATTTTATATATTCAAATAAATAATGGTAACTTTGTGTTGTACTAGCAGTCCATGAAAGTTTTAAATAGTGTTCGTGTCCTATGGGCTGAATAGTGGCTGATAAATGGTTAGTCAGCTTTTATATCAATCAATCCATTTTTATTTGTCACATGAAATCATACGAGGTACAATTCCAGTGAAATGTTATCTCATCAGCTCCTTCAACTAGTGCATGATTCATCATAAAGAAGAATGTGGCTGTCAGATCGGCACACAGAAAAAGAGTCACCCGGTTGAATGGCACCGACACAATCCAACCAAGTCGCGGGCGAAAGGACACCACAGCTCCCAACATCCCGCTGGAAACCGACGCAGGCACGATAGCTACCCAACTCACCACATCATATCTCATATGATATGAGATATATATGATAAATACAAGGGGTGTACGATTCAGAAAATGTCACGATTCGATTCGATTCCGATTTTTCGATTCAATATCAATTTTCGATTTAAAAAAACGATTCACAGTATGTAAATGTAGTTACTTTTCCCATACATATATATATATATATATATATATATATATATATATATATATTTAGTACTACATTCATGTGGATTTTTTATTTAGTTTATTTAGTATCTTTTATTGTCTATATTATATATATATATATATATATATATATATATATATATATATATATATATATATTTTTTTAAATATGAATTGATTTTTGGAATTCTATGAATCGATTTTGAATCGGTAGAGCTTGAATCGCGATTGATTTTTTTGCACACCCCTAATAAATACCTCATATCTCATCACATCAGTCATATCTCATACTATATGTAGTGGTGTGAAAAGAAATGTGTTAGTTTTACCTGAAGCTGCTTGCCCATGCGACTGACATGTGTGGCAAGAATGAAGTACATCGTGGGAGACCGCTGCTGTCACTGGCTGTGATAATATCGTAGAGGGCACGAGAGAGGAGCACAGAAGGCGGGCGACTCACTCCCCGCGCCCAGGAGCAGCTCAGATGAGGGGAGGAGGCTCGCGGGGACAATGAGCCAGAGGAGGTGGATTTAGAGTGTTGGCGACGAGACTGGGTGTTGGGAAGCGGTTGAGGTTTAGGGTGGGGTATTTGCACCTGGGAGAGGGACTGGTGCTGGGGAAGCGTTTGAGTGTAAGGTTGGGAATTTGTTTGAGATAATGGATGGTTTTGACTCTGAATTTGGAGTTGTGGCTGTGGCTGGGAGATTGATTGGGCTTGGGAATAACTCAGCACTTGAGGTTGGTGTGATGTAGGTTGAGGATACGGAAAAGACTGAGATGGGGGCTGGGGTTGAAGTTGAGTCTGTGATTGTGAGGGAGGTTGTACGGTGTCCATGGTCCCTTTTTGGACATTTGGAGAGGTGGTGCTTTGGGCAGGGAAGGGATCTAAAGCTCCTCTGTCTGGGCATGACTGGAGCTGCTGGCTGCATGTCTTAGGGGAGTACCCTGGAAATGGAAGAAAGAAAAAGAGAGTAAGTATAGTAGTTAAGATATCCCTTAAAACAGCGAGTGAACATTTTACACATTTTAAAGAACTGTTCATATGCATCTCATCTCACCGTTCTCCTGTCCCTCCTCCTCCTCATTGTCAGTACTGCTAAGTTTCTCTGCGTCACTCTCCAGCAGGTCACTTCCTGGTCCGGGGTTGTGTGGGGGTCGTGACTCTGCTCTCACTAGATAAGCAGCTAGTCCTAGCTCTTGTTCGAGTGTGGTTCGCTGAAGGTAGGAGCAGCTTATCACTCTAAGATCACAATACTTCAATGACCTGTGAGCAGAATGAATTCACTGTTTAAACCCCAGATTGTATTTACTACAGCTTCTGTGGCTTTCCTGCAAGATACTATGGTATAACACTTTTTCATTAAGATTATTCTAATGTTGCTCCACATTAGAACTACTTTCGCTCATATAACACTTGGCAATGGAACTGCAGTACATTAGGGTTGGTAACAAAGGGTCAATGTTTTAGGTCAGAAGTCAGAGAGTTATGATCAGAACTCTGTGTGTACCTGGGCAGTGATTCTCCCAGCGGCTCAGCTCCTGACAGGATCAGGATGCAGGGAAGCGACTCCAGTTCCAGGTAGGTCTGAGGAACCCAGTCAGCATCCTGGATCTTCAGCCATGTCTGCAGAACACACACACAAACACAAGTACAGAAAAAATACAATTTTCACAGTCAGTCAGTGTATTTTTACTTCTCTAGTTGTAAGATCATCTGTCCATAGAATTATTTGCCTGTATTTCATCATATTGTGACCTACTCCCTCACCTTGATCTGATCAGTGAAGCTCTGTCCAATACTAAGAGCTTGGTTTGGATTCCCCACTATGATTTCAAAACTCTCATCCAGACCCAGCTGCCTCCTAACTCTGGACAGCCGTCGATGGGCCCATGCTGCCAGAGCCAAAGATGGGATCCGCAGCAGGACCATGTGGCCATGGTGGGCGGGACATTGCTGGGCAGCAGTGAGCAGTGATTGAACAATCTCTAGGGTCTCCACAGAGGTGTGTTTGTGGAGATTGTGGGAGCTGCTGATTTTGCTGGATGCAGCCATCAGAGCTACGCAGTAGTGTTGGATCAAAACCGTAGTCCGGATCACAGCACTGTGCAGTTTAGGGAATCTGGGAGAGAGAGAGAGAGAGAAAGAGAGAGAGACTGTAAAGGCTTCTTGCTCTATTTTTTGTGTAGGTCTGCAAGTAATTCAAACATGCTTATGAAGAGTAGGGTATTTGTGTGGATTAAGCATGTGTGTTTTGTGCTACCTTTCTTCCAGGGCAGATGCCATACTTTCAAAGGAGGAATCATAACGCAGCAGAGGCAGGTTGCTCCCTGAACGGGTCGACTCTAAAAGCTCTGACACACCAAAGTAGCGCGTCTTCTCATGATACAGGTCCACATCCTACACACACAAACACACAATGTGAATTATTTTCACTACTAGTGTTTGTTAAATACAGAATGTGTATCACACACAGCCTCCCATCTTACATTACTGAATGCAGAGGGCCAGTGGATCTCATTGTAGGGGCTGATGCGGGTATACTGTGTCTGCAGAGCGAAGGGGAAGGAGGTGACGTGGAGAATTAGGATGTTTGGAGCATCTCTGACCTCACGGGAGTTTAACAGCTGGTCCACCAGAGCCGAATCACTGTTTGAGCTACTGTGGGATGCACTGAATGAGAGAAAGAGACAATGACAGAGACTCAGAGAAAGAGAAAACACACTAGATTGCTTTGTTGATGCGCTTCTTGTACCAGGTTGTTGAGTTGATGGAACAATAACAACACAGTAATCATTCTGCACGACTTCTGATCTCTTTCTCATTTTCTCTTTCACACACACCAAACACACCTGTTAATGTCCCAGTGGGCGTGGTCATGGACCAGGATGTAGAGTGTGGAGGAGTTGCTTTGTGCTTCCTGGATGAGGCTATCAATTCGTGCCTGAGCGTTCTGATCCATCTTGACCACATAACGCTCAGCCTCCCGTTGAGACAAACACTCCTGGTCTAAACTCCCAAGCTCCTGAAGGACACCTGAGACACGTAGCCAAAGAGAAAGAGGGTCAACATAAAAACATCTTGTCTCTCCTTTATGAAGACAAGAATGAATAAAAACAACTGCTGAGAAAAGAGTTGTAACTAACCAGAGCTCCAGAGGTGGAGAACGGTCTGCTGAAATGTTACCTCGGACGGCGGGACCAGAATGAGGAAGCTGACCCTGTCAAAGGAGCCAAGATCCAGGTTCTGTGTGCTGGAGTCTGCTATGGCACAAACATGGGACAGTAGCTTCCTGGCCACTGCCAGCTGAATGGGACGAACCTTACGCCACTCTATGGAGTATTCTACACACATACAAAGACAAATCCATATCATCATACTTAATCAAGGATTTATTTTAAATTGATTGTCCTGGTATTAGCTGTGCACATTTGCTGGCAAAAGGAGGAAGGGACATCAAATACATGCAGATGTAATCTCTGACTATTCGTGTTTTACAGTGAATCAAATGGGTCCCAGGGAAAAGTTGCATCAGCAATTAGTCAAAAGGCAAATTGCAGAGAACAGTTTGTCATCCCATCACACTACGGTGAGGAAAGAAAATGCATTCCATATATATTGTCCCCCCCCCAAACCTGTCTGTGTCTCACCTGAACAGGTGTCTTTGGGACTTGAAGCTCTCTCTTTAGGGCTGGGCGAGTCTTTTGAACACTGTGTGTGTGGATCCTTTGGACTGTTTGTGTCTTTGGGACTGTATGTGGTTTTAAGACTCCTCTCTTCAGCGGATTCCTGACTACTGGATAAGGGAGATGGCTCGTTGCTGTCCACAGTGGCACTATCCAACAGGGAATCCAAATCCCCATCTGAGAAACAGAAAGGCACACCTTATGGTGGTGAATTGTGACTAAAACACACATTAATATGCATGCACTGCACACACAAAGGTGCATGTAAAAAAGGCAGACGCACCTTGTCCGAGGGAATTGCAGTAGTGGATGAGTTCCTGGGCAACACCAGTGGAGAGCTGGTGGTTGATTTCTTTCAGACCCTCATTGGGGGAGTACATACTCTCTGCCAAGGCACGACACTGGTGTTTACCTGCAACACACACACACACACACATACACACACACACACACACACACACACACACACACACACACACACACACACACACACACACACACAAACACAATGAGTTAAAATCTGCTTTATTCTTTCCGTTTAATTCTCTGGACAACTTAACATTTACACATTCACATGCGTATGAAAACACAACACCCACCTGTGACGACCACACAGGACTGTGTTTCCTGTCCCGGTGCAGTGAAAATAATGACCACGTAGTTGGTGTTTTCAAGCCGTCCTTCCATTAACCTGCTGAACGTTTGCTGGAGGCCTTGAGCCAAAGATCCAATCTTCTCCTCTAACACCACCACGCCCTCTCCACAGGATGACGCAGCCAGCTGAGCGAGCCAAGGAAGCTGGCTGGGGGTCAGGGGTTGTTGGCTCTGGGGAGGTAAGGAGAAATGCTGGGGGAGCCCAGGCAGGGTGGATGGGGCCTGGAGACAGATTAGAAAAGGATGAGCAATTTGTTCATTCATTCAGTCTTACTTAGTCTTGTCATGACGATTTGTTTCTGTAATATACAGCATGAAGAGGACAGCATATTTAGCTTGACGTAAAGGGAGACAGAGTAACGCTTTGTGTGGTGTTAAAAGGCAGGAATTGGGAATGTGTACAGTCTTACATAAATATGTGTTTCCTATTTTGAATTTTGAATTTTCAGTTTTTTGACAATAGGACACTTCTCAGATGTCTCACCTCTATGCCATAGTGCCTCCCTTGGGTGGCTGGTGTTTGAGGCTGCTGGTACTGTCTGATCTCACTGAGGTGAGACTCCCTCCACGACCTCATGAATATCTGTTCCAAGTCCTCTATTAGGGGCACCTGGTCAGGGCCTTGGATAAATAAAGGGCAGAGACAAAAAAAGTAAGTGTGGCAAAGAAGAATTCAAAAGACCTTTGAGTAGCTTTATGGAATATGTTTTGAGTTTGGGGAATAACAAAAGCCAGAGTCAGAAGACTAAAGCTTGATTCATTCAGAACTGTCTGCCTCTTAGTGGCCATTATGAGACACAGCAATGACATCATGAAATGTCAATCACTTGCCTCCTCTCTGCAGTCTGACTGAACAGTGATAATAGCCTTTATTCTAGAAAAAGGTTTTAAACTGACCTAGCTGAACAAGATAGTAGACTGTGAGTAGAATCTGCATCTCAGTTGACAATGGCTGAATTGGTGATGGTCCATAGTGCTGGTAGACTCTGGGGAGTGTCTGGGAGCTCAAATAACAACTCTGAAGCAGAGAACTGACGAGCACTTCATTGACATTTCCAGTCAGCTGAGGGAGTGGGCCATGACCTGTATTAATGAGAGGTAAACAGATGAACACAGTGAGGAGGCTGAGAATAACTTGTACTTGGGGCTGTGGCTCAGGCGGTGGATTTGGCCATTAACCATAGGCCAATCCCCTTCTTCCCCTTTTCACAAGGGACAATTGTCCATGAGCAATATACAAAATTGCTCCCGATGTACATCGATAGGCCTATGTTAGATTTTATTTTGCTGTTTGTGTTTCTCTAAGTTACAATAAAAAAGTCTTACACTGCAACAAACCCAAATGGAGACCAGTCATTTTACAGGATCGAGTGGTGGGAAAATGCAGTTCTATCTACTCCCAAGGGAGAGAGGGGTGATAGTAGAGATAAAAATATATGATTGGAAGCCCAAGGAGCAGCTAAAGTGGAGAAAAAGACGAGAGCTGACACGATGGGTGGTTGGTGAGGTGCAGGGCAGATAGGTGATAAATACAAAGTGAAAACGGAAATAAAATAAAAGGATGAAAGTTCATACACAGGATATAGGAAGTGGTTGAGGGCATAGAAGATGGAGATGTGGATGAGTTGACAGGTGATACAAAGGGTTGAAAAGGTTAGAAGGGGAGGGCAAATAGGCCAGGAAACAGCCTCAGGAGTTGGCTGACCTCTAACCTGAGAGGAGTGGCGAGCTAAACTAGCCATCTGCTGGGTGGTTACGGAAAATCTCACCGGTTCACATGCTTGAGAAAGTCCAGCACTGACAACTGATTGGAACATGTTAACCAAACACAATTATACAATTGGTTGACTGACCTTTAAAGATGACAGGTTGCAGTCTGCAGGTGTGTAGCAGCTCATCAGGGATTGTTACAGACAGCACTGCCGGAGAAAGTGGGGTTAAGGACCCCTGTGATGAACTCAGCGGGGCTGCTGTCTCTGGAAAAAGGACGGAAACATATTTCAATTTACATATACAAACACTACAAGCCACACAAAACATAATTTCCCCATATATTCTTCTTTTATCTTTTCGTCAATATGTTTTCTTTTTACCTGTTCTGACTCCATTTGTGATGACAGCGGACACCGATAATGTTGATAAGGCTGATGAAGATGGTGGTGTCTTCAAAGTGCTCTCTGTCAGACTGTTGGCAGATGACTCAGGCGACCAGCCCTTGTGCCTCTTTTTTGGAGGTCCAGCATTTGCATGGGACCCTGCAGGATAAAGAAAAAGATTACATAGCGTATTAGCGTTTTTAAATTTACAATCTAAATTTAAAAGAATTTAAAGCTGCAGTGGGTAGAAAGCAAAAACATGCAAGTCAGCAGCTCTACCTGCCCATCTCTGTCGCATTGGCATATGCATGTGCAGAACAGCCAATAGGAATGCTTTCTCTTTCTCTGAAATGACCTGAGATTGGCCAAAGCCTCCCGCCAGGGCTAGATTATCTAAAGCCTGAAAAAAAGTCTAGTTTTGTCTCAGACCACTTGAATTCCAATATGCTGAAAGATCATTATACCATTTTTGCCCAACAATGCCAAAAATAAACTGCCACAGATTTAAATACATTTAAAAAATATTGTCATTGGTAAATATAGTAATATATATTGTTTTCTTATTTTACAATTATTCTGCTTTGTACCAGCTATGGGATCTTGTTGTTGCTCATAAGTTGCTGCTCCTGCTTTAATATTTGTCACTGCAATTTCATTTGTTGAGTTGATATATTTCCACTATTTTCAGTGTTACATTTTTTTTACAATACAGTTTGCTTTAGGAATGATTTCCTGTATAGCAGAAAAGTCACTTTTCTAATTCTAATAACCCACAAATAAATAAAGCATACACTAAATCATGTTTTAGGATGGACTTCTGTTGAAACAGTAACGTAAAGTCGTATTTTAGTCAAACATTAATCTTTCTTTTCCTCTTTCTTGCAACCTCTGTTGAAATGCAGTAATAGAGACACATAAAAGGTCCACTTGTTAAAAGGGCCATGAAAAAAACATTGACAGGAAGGAAGCTTTTCATTCAGCAAGAAAGCAGGAAATAAGAAGGAGACAGAGAAGGAATTTTATAACCCTAGTTAATAGAGGTGACAGACAGAGGGAGAGGGAGGGAGAGAGACAGAAAGACAAAGGACAACCCATAACACACAATGCAGCTGCCTGGCTCCTGTATAGCAGGGGTGTTATAACACACACACACACACACACACACACACACACACACACAGTTTGGGCTGGTGGTGGTAGGAGCGCTCCTTTTCAGAGGTGTGAAGACACCCAGGGGAGGGGTATAATAACAACAGACACAATCTGACCACGTTTACATGCACACAAGAAGCCAGATAATGGTTAGAAATCAGACAATTATGCTATACATACTGTAAGATGAGCTACAATAGTCAGATCTTTAAAGGTATATTATGCAGTATACCTTACTAAAAAACAATGTATAGACTAATACAAAAGTAATCCCTCTCAATCATCACTTATGAGCCAATAGAAGTGTGTGGGGTGTGTGTGTATCTGCAGAGACCTTACCCTCTGCCTGTTTGTCTGTGTTTGGGACGTTTATGGGCGTTTTGGGCCCCATATTATTGTGTAACCCCCAGTCAATAACAGCGTGCAGGTTATGCAGCCCGTTCTCATTCGCAGGTACCGTGAGGCCCCTCGGCGTTTCATAGCGACACACAAGTTTAAGGATGAAGCTTTGCATTCACACAAAACACGGCAATGTGTCTTCTTCCTGCGGATGTGTGGGTGTGTTTTATTGTGCTTTAGAACGTAACCGCCATGAAACAATAAACAATCAAATTTTAACCCTCTGATTTACTGCTTTGTTCGGTGCTCCCTCCGTTCATTCACTCTCTTGCTCGATCACTGCTGCGTTCTCTCTGGCTTGTTGAGCCGGGGAGGAGGGGCCAACAAACAGTAAGTCATACCTCCTTCTACCTTTATACCCCAATGTACATGCAGTTAGTTGATGTGATCAGATTTCATCAACAACCATATTAGTTCGGGCATATAGTATTGTACGTTAATATTGAGGAATTTATTTTGTGTTTAAATCTTCTTATTCACAGCATTTATGTTTATCAAATAGATCTTATGTCCTTGATATATACACATCCTTCTGGATATTAACTGGATTATAGAGCTGAAGTTATCAGTGTGCACAATCTGTACCTGTAGCTGAGGGTCTCCCAAGCCTTGACTGATGTAAAGGTGGATGGGCGATGGAGGGAACAGCATGGTTGCCATTTGTCAGCGAGTGGGGGGCATCAATTATTTGTGGCAGACCACTCGGGTCCACATTTGATTCTGCTGTTTACAGATAGACGAAAATGAATCAATAGTATTAATGACCGTAACTTTGAATGAAAAACATTTCTGTGATTATTACATATTGCCTTCTCTCCACTAGTTTAAGTGAGATACGGGTGTCTGTCAACAACTGTTTGCACTGCCATTAATGTTTAGTGATCTCATGGTAAAATTAGAGTATGTAGTCTGAAACAGTAAAATACTTCTTTGGGCCTGAGAACACAAACAAATAACCAAGACAACAGAACAATTTTCAACGAGAACATTGATATCAACGTTGCATTTTTGGATTTGGTATTCACATTTCTGTGTGTTTGTGTGTGTTACCTGTGTAGCTGCCAGGTGTGTGTGATGAGTGTTTCAGTGCCATGTTTGGTGGTTGTTCAGCTGATATTGCATGGCCTTCTGAGAGGCTGGACCCCATCTGTCTCATCCTGCCATCTGAAACACACACAGACACAAGAACTATGTTATTTCTTATCCAGGGAGACAGAAACATTTCAGTAGCTAGGTAATTGCAATAACGTATTTGTTGTGCGTGCCTGTGTGGGCACACTTTGGAGTAATAACAGAGGCCTTTCAAAAAGTAAGTTTACCAAACTCTTAAGCTTCACTCTTTCCCTCCAGGAGTAAAGAATTAAGAACCAAGCAGAAACAACAGGATAAGGTTAGAAACATTGAGAGAACTTGATATCCACAGGGTTAGTGTCCTTGCTCACAGGCGTTTTCACCAGATGGTGCCCATTCAAACCATTTTAATTTGATGGGTTACCTCCAGACTGTGGCCTCTGTGTATACTCTGTAGTCTCACCTTTCCCCTGACCTTAAGGTCCTACCTGTCCATCTGGTCAGACCCATACACTCATTGTTTGTTTTGTCAGATTTTTAGACATTTTTATGACTATACAAGACCTAAACTAAAGATAAAGGCCTCTAACCAAATGCATGACTTGTGATTGTGCTTATAACTCTCACTTGCTTATAACTCTACTGCTGAGCCATCAGTGCGTCCCAGAAGGGACAGTACTACTTTAAAGTTATTGTCCGTAAGATTTTCATATAGTTAATTGTCTGTTAAGTTTCTATCTATCAAAGAGTGAGTTAAAACAATGGTGATTGAGCATATGACCCACTGATGAACGCGCTTGTATTTGCTGCTTTGTCAAGTAATAGGATCTGAGTGTCTGTGGTGACTTTCACACCCTAAATTCAAGTGCGTGCACAGTTAGTGATGCTTTTTACATCAGTCAGCAGGGGTTGGTCTCTCCCCGTCTGCCCCATGGATGTATTAAGAGGTGGAGCTTGTAAGTGCCGGTTATGCTGCGTTCCATTGTACTCAGTAATTGGGAACTATGGAAATATGCTAATACATTAATCTGGCCGGGCTCCTACATTTATTTACTGCTGACAGAGAAAGATGACAGTTCAACTTCGAGTCCAAAGTAAAATGAACAAAATTCTAAACTCTGGTCTGTCGTCCATGTAATGAACCACCCTCTCTCCACGAAGTCGCTTTTCGGGACGAACATTCAGGAAATGACCGCCAGGGTGCAAACCACCCAAAGCCTCAGAGCAGCTGGGCTCTCATGTCCGCCTGTAGCAGCAGCAGTCAGGGCGCTGCCAGTGGGTTTGGCAGCTCCACTAGCCTGCGGAGAGCTTTGGGGATCATCGTCACCTGCCATCCCAGACCTGCTCACCCATTCCCACCTCGGGCTTCAGGGCGGCTTGTGCCGTGCCTTCGGGAGAAGGCAGCACCACCAACAACAACCCCCTTTTTATATCAATAAAGGGCGTACATTTTGTATGGGCTTCCCCATTCCCCATTGGTTAACACTGTTAACCACGTTGTGTCAGCTAATACTGTTAGCAGTGCACTTGGGTCGGAGGGGACGTTTGGCCCTTTCCCTTCTGGGTGAGGCGAATAAGGGGAAAGCGGTGCATGCTGCCCGCTCTTCCTTGGCCTCTACTTCATCAGCTAAGGTTTATATCACATTCTGCCTCAGTGGCAATTAGGGTGTTTGTGTCACATAGGTTAGATGCCCGCTGCCGCTTGGCTAAGTGCACTAACTTTGCGGTAAACAGTGCTGGAAAACATCACGCCGCCCCGATAGCCTCGGTGAGTAATTCCAATAGCTGCATTAGCACTGTTGACTGTGTTAGCATGGTTAGCCACGTAAGGTTGCTGCTGCCTCCCCAGCTCTATCATCTCCACGGCTGTGCGTGTCCCTACACGGCTGTTATCTTCATGGATGTATTAGCTCTTAGCTCATCTTAGACTAAACTGCTATCTGTATGGACTGGAGCATGTGAAGGCATTGCGCAGGTGAGGCTGCAATCTACTGACGTCATTCAGTCGAGACTGTTTGTTTTTGAATGGAACTCTGGGAGATGAAGTCCCAGAGGCGCGCCTGCAATTACATCTTACCGCCAAAGCTGCCGCTAGAAACAACCTAACTTAAATCGTACGGACTACAACTTTAAATGTAAACATTCAAAGAAAAAAATCCAAAACCCCAAAAAATTTGTGTTTGGTTCCACCTTTCGAATCCAAAAATGACTCCAGTTGCTCCAATGAAACACATGTATCCATCTCTTACCGTGTCCCCGCCAGCAGATGGGAGCTCCTTTGACCAGCACGCCCTGGTTGTTTCGGTGCAGATGGTACTTCAAGTGCTTCTGTTTCTTGGGCTGGGTGCTGAGCTTCAGATTAATGTGGTTGGAGAACTCTGTGAAATAGCGAAAGCCTTTCTCTCCACAGCCTATACAGTTCCCTGAGAAGCCTGGATAGAGCACACATACAGAAAATGTACGATTACAATAGGCTGCATTTTATGTTCCTACAGTCACACATGTCATCAACTTAAAGGAATATTTATTAGTTATGAGTATAAGGAGGGATAGTATCTAACTATAAAGTAGGGAATCTATAGCCATTTTCACATATTAACTCTGGACAATATCTGAGGAATTACATCCCGACATAGTCCAGAATTTCCCTTTTACACATGTAGCACACAACATGAGATTGTTCGTGTTAGATGGGTTCTCACTGGAAATAATCTGTTTGATTTAGACAAAGGGTGGTGCTGGCTAGACCGTGCAGCAGACTGAATTACACTGCGTCATGGAGACGTTCATAATTTCGTCATAAACAACTGAGTCTCTTGCCGTTCCTTGAATTTGATGATGTTGACGTGGGCCCTTACAGACAGAGGTTCATGTATCTCATCATCGCTCCAGCGACATTTTTGTTGACCCTATTTCTTTACCCTTGTAAGTTTGTTTTCTTCCGGTTTTGAGCGAGTGGAATTAACCTCATCAACATGCCCACTCACTAGCTGCACATTTTCACACAGACACGTTCAATATTAAAAACTTTGATTAACTGCACGGGCGGAGTTTCAGGGCTCTGCGGGCAGACTGACTGGGGCACCTCTTCAGCTGGCTGTCTTCTTGGATGAGCGAGTCTCGAGTAAGCCGAAAGCAGCAATTCAACAGGCCAAGCAATTGACCGGTTCCAAACATGCCCATTTTCAATGGGCACTGCTATAGTTTTTTTTAAATTTGGAGAGAGCCTGGGTTGCTGCTGTTGCTGTACTTAAAGCACAGACACAAGATGGATCTCACTCTTGGAAAAAAAAGCAAATAAAGGTATTTCTGTAACTATTCCTATAAAAGAAAATATACATTTTGAGAGTTTTTCACTTTTTAGCAAACAGTGATGATATTTTCCTGTTTCTCTGTGAGTCTCCTTCCTCACCCAGCAGTGCGTTGTGACCCCGTTCATCTGGCAGAAAGCAGCGGTCCATGGCACACACCAGCAGGGACTCAGGGAGGGAGGGGGACTTCACCCCAACCAACATGAACCCAGGGGGCACATCCAAGGGATCTGATGCCAGCGAGGACAGACGCAGGTCCCTGCCTGCCTGACAGAAGCCTGTGGGGAGGAAAAGACAGGATAGGACAGTTTCACAAAATGATCTGGTAGCTTTTCTTTGACTTTTAGATTACTGTGTCTCATTGTAGCATAAATAAGAAGAGCAATGATATACACTATGTAAACAGCTGGTCTGGATATTTTTCTGCTACTTATTCACCTTTTATTTGTTGTCATTGAGATTTCTAGTAGAGGCAAATTAACTTTTCTCTTCCCAACTACACCACGACCAACCACACTCACAAAACTGACACTTGCAAATAGTGTGACTGTATATCCAGCAGAATGCACCCATTCCTCATTTGCATGATCCTTCCGTAAACCTACAACACATGCATAAATGAGGTGAACACTGATTAAATGCAAGATGTATCGGGAAGTATGTACAGGGAAAGTGCAGTTTCAGGTTAGTGTGCTTGTTTTGAAAATCTCCTCGTGCCAGTTGTGACTGTAATGCAGTAAAAATTATTTGTAAATGTGGCCCTGTGTGTGATTTGAGTTTTTTTCAGAAGTTGTGTATGTGTACAAACCATCCGTGGTGCAGCATCCCTCAGGTGGGGGCTTCATCTGATAGGGTATTGGGGGGCTGTTAGACTCTGAGCCATCTTCATCGTCTTCATCATCATTCTCTGTACGACCTGGTGGGGATATACACAAAAAAACATTTTTAATGGTGAACAAGAGTGACAAGCAGATGCAGATGCAAAAGAGATGTCATAATTCAAATTGAGGAAATAAACTCTTTTGCTGAACTTGTTATCACATCTTCTCCATTGCATCCATGCAACCCACCATCATGTGCCAATGGCTGCTCTGACTCGAGGTATAGCTGTGAGAAGACAGGTCGAGGCACTACTGTGTTCGACCTCAGCGACGCCTCAATGGAGTTATGGAGGACCTCCTCAAAGCGCGTGGTCCGCAGCTGGCCTGCATAGGAGTTCCCCATTGGTGTCCTGCAAAACCACAGTCACCTTGTGTTGGACATTCAAAAGGTATTTGTCAGCTCACAGTAAATTGATTTTGTTTGCAATAACTATTTGCTTGTCCAGTTCAACTTTTACTGCACTGTAAGTCAAGCGTTGCTACTTGTCAGGTACTCTAAATACAGACTTACCAGCCATTCCATCATATTGTATGATTTTGTATTAAACGTAAAGTAGTGTCCGTTTCAGCTTTAGAAACAAACAGGAAAAACAGATTTTGTCATAGTGATCTGGCCAACAAGGTCCTTTAGAGAAAGAAAAAGATCATAAAAGAAAGAACTATGACAATAAAAAGTCTCTGTATGTGATAAAACACAGAATACAGTGAAAGTTAAAGCCTTCTGACAATGAGAATACATGCAGTGCTTAATATTGTCAAGTCTAAGACACACACACACACACACACACACACACACACACACACACACACACACACACTCATAGACATATCCACATTATGCACTGACGAGCACTAACACTGAAATCCACTGAAAGCACATCTACTCACATGGAAACACACAAAGGCCTACACACATATAATCAGTGGATGGCATCTGTCCAGACAGCATGCCATAAAATCAGCTGAACTGACAGAGTCAGGACACCCTGACCTAGATGCTACACTGTTTTTCTACTTTCTCTCTCTCTCTGCATCCCTCTCTCTCTCTCTGGTTTTCTCTCTGATTCACCTCTCTCATCTGCTCAACAACAGACGAGAAACACTCCAATAAAGAAATTCTATGCATGTACTTTTTCAAAATGTGTACTAAACACTGTTGTTGTAATTGTTTAGGTTTAACATATCACCATAAATACATTTGCTTTAGATTATTTGATCCTATTTATTTATCTCATTTTCACATTAAAAGTCATGTAAAAATGATTACAACTGTGTATGTATTTTTCAAAGTGAATGTGTTCAAGTTATTGTATTAGTTTTAGTAAAGTTTAGTAATTTTACATTCTTATTGTTCTTAAAAAGTTTGTTAAAGAACAATAGAAACTGAAGCATTTTTTAACATTTTAGAACAATGAACTTAGTAAAAGAAGTGCTGTATTATTTGTTTGCAAGACACGTCATACACTACTGATGGAATTTAGATAATGTGTGTGGAGTCATGCATGTCACTGTTGCCATCCTCATCTTGAAAATTACAATAATAGATTTTAAGTACATAAGATCCTGAATTAACATGTAATTTATACTGACTAACCAATGTGTTGGTAAAAAAAAAACTGGGTCTGTGAGGAGGGGAATAACTAGGCCGGATCGTAAACACCAACTTAATCCCCTTTATCTAAACCTGTGACTGCACATATGCTGGCTGCCACACACACACACAAAATAAGCTACATATGACTGACTGACAAACCTGGTAGCATGAGACTCACTGACAAGTCAGCAACCTGCAGGTCATCTTACTGTAATGAAAAGACAAGCCTGTCAGATTACAGACTTAAAAGTGATGCATTGCTTTACAAAACAATGCATTGCATCTCTTGACAGCAAAAACATTTCATATTTGCCATTGAATTTAAACTTTATTTGTAGCTTGGGTCACCATGCTTTAGCAGGAAACATTTAAAAAGAAGCCAATGGTCCTTAAATCAATTTTCAACAACAAAAATGAATCTTCATGTTTCAGCTTTCTACATGGCCCCACGTTTGTATGCCTTCTTATTGTGCTCTACCCCCACATCCCACTGTGCAATAAGGTGAGACAAACCCAGAATGAAAAAGTAAAACAATCGCAGCACCACGGTTTTAGTTTGGAAATCAACCTGAAAATATGAAAGTATAATTATTATTATTATTTATAACTTGTGAACAAAATTACATATACTGCATTTTTGATAGTAATAACACACCCTTAGGTAATTTACTTTTGGACTGATCTCTGCCAAAAAGTCTCTACACAGCTATATATGCTACTAGCTACAGTACGCTGGTGGAGATTTTCTCTAGACCTCTGCCCTTTATCAAATAAAGTTCCACATGTTGATGTAAACAAGCCAAGTCCTGAGAATGTGCTCTCAGCTTTACATTCTCCTCTTGAGATTCATGTTGGAGATGGACACGCAGCCAAACACACTCTCTCTCTCACTCACACACACACACACACACACACACACACACACACACCTCACCAGCCACCTTCTGCTTCCACACTTTCATATGTAAAGACACAGTGCAGGCTTTTAATGCCTTGCACCACTTTGTAGAAAGACAGAGGACGGAAGACAAAAAAGCCCTGTCATAACACAGCCGGCACTGAGAGGAAGTAATCACACCTTCTACCAAAGAGCAGACTGATCTTTTTACAACCAGAGGAAGCGGAGACAGGGAGGAGATAAAAGCAGAGAGGTGTATTCCACCTTTTATTGAATCTTGACTAAAATCCTAAACTACTGACCAACTGTTAACCAAATAACCAAGTACTGTAAGTCTAAATCTAAAGCCATTTAATATGTTTTTATTGCATGGTTACTATTGCTCTACCTTACAGAGGTAAGCCTTAAACAACAAATAATAATAATTTGGCTCTTTTTCTTGTCTTGGGTAGACTTTTCTGCCAAATATTAATTTGGATCAATATCATGTAACATCAAAGAGAGAACTTCTGCAGGTACTGAAAAAGGTGTGTCCACTATAATTGTAAACAATTTGCTTTAAAATCTAAGGGCTGCAAGGAAGCACACAAAGAGACCTAGTGCTGTGCATTTGTATTGTTCAGTCAAAATGTCCATTTTAATCTGTAGCTGCACATGTACTCTTCCAGTGTTATACAGATCCGGAATCCTTTATTAAGGACTATCTGTTCATAACAAACCCAAAAGACCCGTAGCACATAAAAGTTGGCATGTAGCAGAGATGACAGAAATAAGCTGAATGTAAAACTTTAAATGAAGCTTTGTTAATCTGTTCTCCTCCCATCTGTCTCCCCCTCCTTCCTCTGTCCCTGACATGGAAGTGGGAGATCCTTTCATCTCCCCCCTACTTTTCTTCTCTGCCTGTCTTTCTTTCACCCTGGGCAGAGAGACACTATTGTGGTGTTTTATGACCCCTTGGACCCCCTTCCCACCACCACTACACTCAAACACACAACCTCACACATAAACCTGTAGTTAGGATCCCTTTAAACTATCAGCTCCATGCAATCCAAAGACAATACTACCACTCCAAAGTTTTTTTCTCAAGTATTCAGCACTTTTAAAGAGTTCTTACGAAAATATGTTTTTTAGGATATTACTGATTCTCTGTCAAATTAATGTAGCGGATCTAAAAAAAAAAGAACTTACTAAGAAAGACATCTATCATTCTTAACCTGCTATGAATGACGGTAATTTTGGACACGATGAAGTAAAAATGTATCTTATTGTATGCTACCAAGGATTTTTATATTAAGAAAATGTTAGAAAGATATTTGATGTACTGGTTACTGCCCCTGCAAATTTGTCAGGACTATACATTATGTCCTAGTTAGCTCCTTGCTAATACATGCAAACCCAAATATATACGCTCTCTGCTTTGAGGGTAGGGATGTATTCGTTTGAGGGATATCTCATGGCCGCAAGGCCAAAGGTGAATCCAAATAACAATGTTTAAGTAAGACTTTGATGTGGCCTATACTTCTAAAACACACGTATGAGAATGCACACACACACACACACACACACACACACACACACACACACACATACTCACCCACACACACGCTCTCCCATGGACTCAGGCTCAGTGGACACAAAGGGCTTGTACTGAGGGGTGAAAGGTCATCCTGGGAGAGGTCAGATAAGAACCCCAGGCTCTTTCTCTGTTGGCTAGGCCCACATACCAGTCGTACACACACACAAACAAATGAAGCATCCCTGCTATTCTTTCTTTCTGTTAAGCCTGACAAGTAGGGTTTGGTCTCCAACCTCCACCATTGCACCTTTAAATAGCTGATCATATTACACAGTCACACACACAACCAAAGACATTCACAGTTAAGGGAATGCATTCCTTCAAATATGCATAACAATATGTGTACACACTATCAACAGAAACTGTACTTCAGTGGTAATGTTTTTGTGCGTGTGTGTGAGAGAGATAAGGCAGAGGAATGTTGAGCAGTGTCAGCTGGTCAGTGCAGCATCTCTTTCAGCCTTGAGCAGTAGAATTAAAAGAGAAAAAAAAAAAACGTCCAGCTTTGCAGATGGTCTGTGATCACTGACCCACAGCCAAAAACATATGCAAAGCAATTTCAGTTGTACACACACACACATACACAAACACACAGACACACACACACACAAGCGAACCCTCAGATGGGCTCATCACTGACCGGTGACCCACATCAAATGCACTCATTCACAGTTTGCTCAACAGACACTGAATTGACGGCCAGCTAGCCAACTGGCCAACTGTTCAGCCAGCCATTCAACTATACATCTACATACTCATCCATATACTGAACTGGTCAGCCACTCAGCTAACCTGTCAACTGAATTTCCAATCACTACCCTCCAGGCACCCTCATACTAATCATTTACAAACAATGTTTTATTTCTAAACATGCATTTACAATGTCAATTTATCCAGCATGCTATACTGGAAAACACTGTCAGCTTTGAGCTACGGTGAGACTATACAACATACTGTACAGATATGCTGTATTTCTGTCTTCTGCAGCACACTGACATGGTGTGCCTACATATTTACAGTATACTATCTGCTAGAGGTAGTGTAAAGAAAATAGCTGTAAGGCACCACAAAGCTCTAACTTACTGAATATGCAATGCCTGCTCTGCCTGTTGCTTCTCTATGTTGCTCCACGTCCTTGAGCAGTTTTTTTTCTTCTGCTCTCTCTATCTTAGCATAACTCCCGGGGAACTTGTGTTATCTACAGGCATGGAAATCTGGCTGAAAGTGTAGCTTACATTTCAGCTGCAAGAGCTATCACAAACTTAAACTTAAATAAAAAGTAATGACCCACGCAAACACTGTCACTTTGCACACATACACTGTATTATTTTTATCCAGTGTTAATTATTTTTATAAGCTATTGTATGTCTACTGTGCGAGTTTTGTTTTTGCACTGTATGTTGAGGCTACGCCTAAGACGATTTTCTGTCATGACAGACAATAAAGTCTTCTGAATCTGAACTGGATAGACAAGTGAATTTTCACACATCCAACTCAGCATCAAATGTTATGAGCAGCATCAGGAGTCAGTACAATCTTAATGCACTAACAAACTGCAGCAACTCTACTTTCTCTATGTTTTTCTTCAAGTTTTAATCACAAAACTGATTTATTTAACGGCCATAACACCAGGACCAATATGACAAAATAAAACAATAGTTAATGATTTATTAGAGAAATGTTTAAAAAAAATATCCTATTATGACACATTTAGAGCACACCAGTATATCTGTTGAAACAACAAAACATGTTTTGTTGTTGAAGAGAGGTATAAAGGTATCTATAAGCACTCACTTGCTTTAGTACATTGTAGTGTTACATAAGGGCAATTTCCCCGAAATAACTGTAACATTTTCTATTAAACGATTTTGTGGCAGCCAAAATTGCTTGACCAAAATACATTTTTGGAAAACATGAAATTAATTCATGAGATGCATTTGGAATATGAGTTAAGCATTATGTAAAATGGCTATATTACAACATAACAGATAGAGAAAAAAAAGACCAGGTACACTATGCATGACATGGAGGAACCATCTATTGTTACTGGAAAAGTCATTAGTGTAGCCTAGCATGTTACCCGTTTATGATAAGTTAAAAAGGGTTTGAGGAAGTACAGTAGTTTTCAGGATATAACTTTAGCCACGGAAAGAAAAATGGGGGACATTTTGTGGATGAAACGGGTTTACAGTTAAATCCCAAAACTCCATATACACAGGGAACTGTCCTTTTAAGCTTGATGACGATAAAGATAAACATGAACAAAGTGTGAAAACGGACCACAGCTTTTCCAGCAAAACAGCTCCCCAGTTTAAACTTCTTCTGAAACATTGTTAATATTGTTACCATTGATTATTTCTTTTTTCCTAACAGCATCAGCAACAACTGAGCATGGTGGTCTTGCTTCATCAAGAAGACAAGGTAACGTGCTCTACCTGCAGAAAACACTACGGTAAAAACACAAAATTCGAAAACAACTGCTGATAGAACTTACCTTTACAATCCAGCTGGAGAAGCACAGAAACTATTCTTCATGAAAAGACAGAAAGTTGATCCAACGTTCTGTCACCATGACTCCGACCGGCGCGAGACTGGACTGGGTGTAGTGCGTGTCATCACCTCTGATCTTAGCGAGAGAGGGTCCCTCCCCCTCTTCCTGCACAAAAATGGTATGGTCCAAGAGTCGGGTAACTCTGCTTTACCACTGCGTTTTTACTTGACTAATTTCTCTTTTCAAAGGTAATGTCATATCGTAGCCTATGTCATAATCATTGTATTATTTTAATGATCAGGCAACAATACAAAGGTGGAAAGAAATGTGACAGGATAGGCTACATCAGGTAACGTTAGGCTATGCTAAACCAGATAGGCCTCTGAAAAAAAAGATATCCAACATAACGAATGATAAGATTTAGTGGTCTGAGGTGTTTATGATGAGCATACTTTTTTCTCTCTTTCTCCCTGGTCTGGACAGTCATGAATCATGATCTGATTAGTAGTTAATTAATGGGATCAAATGGACCAAACAAACTTAAAGGGGCTGTGATCAATAACATTAATATAGCAGTAAACAACTATTTGGTATGTTAAGATATAGTAATAGAGTAATAGCATCCTGAGCAGAGAATGAAGTCCCACTCTCTCTGTAGCCCCTTTCACACAACCTGTTCAAGGCGGGACTGTTGAGCCTTTGAGCTGCATCACCGTCTGTGTTGGTGTGAAAGTTTCAAAGATGGAATGGGGTGACAGAGTTGTTGCGCCTTGTGTTAAAGGAACAGCTCAGCTCGCTTGGAACCTCGACTGAGGTGGTACTAAAAAAAGTACCTGTTAGCAGGTACTAGGTACTTTTTTTCGTAATGGAAAACCAAAAAAGGCGAGTAGAGTCGAGGCAAGTCAGGCAGGTACCATGTAATGGAAAAGCGCCAATAGACTGTATAAAACTAGGGCGGACTACATTCACACAGCCTGTATGATGCACGAGTCAGGCCACAGGTCAAAAAGTGACAAAGTGTTCCAAACAGCCGAAGTTATTAATAACTTACAGAAATATTACATGCCATTAAATCACTGGGGGTGGCATTATGCCGCCTTTTCTTGGTTCTGTGTGTAAAAAGAAAGCCGGCTGCGGAATCTATGTGTAAAAGGGGCTTGTGTTTGTTGTAATATGAGGTTCTTTGTTTTGATAGCCGGTCTGGCTGTGTGTGTTAGTGCATGTGGGTGCCTTGTGTGTCGGTATCTGATACTGAAGGTTGTGACAGTGCATCAGTATTTGAAGTTATTGTTTTATTGTTTATTAAGGATCCCCATTAGTCATCACCGTAGTGAAGACTATTTTTTCTGGGGTCCAACACAAGGCAAACACAGATAATATTATAAAGCAAAAATACATATTGTTATATTAGAACAATGAAAACCTCCTGGATTTTATAAAACAAAAGGCACAGTAGCATGTTTTTCATGATATAAAAACAACAAAACAGTAACATGAAATAAAATATATAGTAAAGAAAGAAAGAAAAAAGACAACAGAAAAGAATAACAGAATCAAACCGGTTTTAACCAAAACTCCTTGATGATAACAGCTTCTATTAGTTTCTTTTTTAAGCTTGAAGTATTTCCCAATAGGATTAAATGTGGGGGAGGCTGTTCCAATATGTTACAGCTCTATACATTGCCATTTTTTAAGGGCATTGGTTCTGGGCATTGGCAAGATAAAGCCATAACCTACAGCCAGTCTGGTATCATAAACATGTCTATCATTGGTAGGTAATAGCTACGAGAACAGGTTGGTGGGTTTACGTAATGTACAGTACAAATATTCTTTAAAAATACCATCAGGCTGCATGCTAGTCTTTCATCTACTGTCATCCATGACAGCCTGGTATGCATTTCTTCCACATTACTCCTTGTGGGGCAGTGAAGAACAAGGCGAGCTGCTCTGTTTTTTATGAGCTGTAATTTGACAAGCTCCTGTTTTGACGCACTAGACCAGATCATAGAGCAATAGTCTAGATGGGACAAGACTAGAGACTGTGTTACTCACTTAATTGTTGACTTTGTCGACAGTCAAGCATATCTTTTAATGATGGAGATGTTTCTACTCATTTTGGACACTATGTTGTTTATATTAATAGTCCATGATAATGTTTTTTTAGCCACTTTTACCTGTTCGATAGCATCTCCCTGCAATGAAAGGCACAGTTTGTGGTCCGACGTTGATGCATGCTTTGAGCCCAAGATTATACTTTTTGTTTTTGAAACATTCAATTTTAATTTGTTTTTTGAGACCCATTTAGCAACAAGCATTAACTCTTGTTGCAGTTCCCTGCAGAGGTGTCCATCGTAGTGTCATCTGCGTACGTTACCATACCTGCATGTTTTAATACATTTGGCATATCATTTACAAAGATAGAATAAAGGAGAGGGCCAAGGCAACTTCCTTGTGGAATACCGCATTGAAGAGTCTCCATGTTTGAGATGGTGCCGTTAAATATCACACATTGTTGGCTATTAAACAAGTAATTTTTCATCCAATTAATAGCAGAGTCTTTGGATTTATAAGCACATAGCTTCATGAGTAGTAGCTCATGATCTTTAATATCAAAGGCTCTACTAAAATCTAATAGTACAGCTCCTACAATTGACTTCATGTCGATTTGTTTTAGCCAATCATCAGTTAGGGCAGCTGGTGCTGTACTTGTAGAGTATCCTAATTTATATGCATGCTGAACATCCGTGTTAATGCTGTTTACCGTAAAATAATGCTGAATCTGCTTAAATGCAATTCCCTCCAGTAATTTGCTTAAGACAGGTATACTGATCGGCCTGCTGTTTGACTCTGTAAATACTTTTTTGCAATCTTCCAATCTTCCACTTCCACGCTTGCCAATCTGCTGATTTACTAGATGTGATAGCAGCTTTTTTCAGTAAGTCTCTTTCCTGCATACATTCTCATTTCATCATCAAGCCAAGGGGCTCTGATTGCTCTGACAGAGAGCTTCTTCACCGTGGCATGAATATCACAAACAGCAGAAAATAATTTCATAAACTTGACAATACATCCTCTGCATCCATAATCTCCAGTACATTATCCCAAAGGATATTTTTTATATCTTCAAGAAACTCCCTTTTCAGAGATTATTTTATAAATTACTCTAGGCCCAGATTTAGGGACCTTAATTTTCATTGCTATGGCAATAATGTTGTGGTCACTAAAACCTACAGGTACAGATTGCACTTTTGAACATTTGTCTGCAGCATTTGTAAAAAAGTGATCTATGTAAGTTGCTGAGGTAAGTCCTTCATGATTGATAGTAATTCTAGTTAGATAGATTACATACAGAAGCTGCGTCTTTCAACTTTCTTTTTAAAGCACAATTCCTAGCGAACCAGTTTATATTCAAATCACCTATAAGAATATGTCCATGTCCATTTCAGTTTCATTCTGCAGCATTGTGCATATCCTATCTAAATATTCAATGTTGGAGTTAGGTGGCCTATAGCAACAGCAAGTCAGTATTGGTTTGCGATGTGGAATGTGAACTTGAAGCCATAATGCTTCCACACCATTCACACCTCGATCTTTCCTGATTTTAGCTGGAATGCTATTTTGAATATTCAAATCAGTTCCTCCTCCTTGTCTGTCCCTGTCTAGTCTGAAGATGCTGTGTCCTTGTATTGCCACAGCTGTGTCCTCTATGGTCTCATCCAAGTGTGTCTCAGAGATGGTCATTATATGAATATCGTTTTCATGCAAAGTGGGACTTAGCTCATAGACCTTGTTTTTTAAACTACAAATATTTAAATGAGCAATTCTTAAACCTTTTTAGGCAATTTAATAGACATTGAATAAGGAAAATGAAAAGAGAAAAAAATTAAATAATAAAAGTTCTAATATTCATGAGCCTCTATAACTACCTTCTGTTCGGGGTGGATATTTAGAGTGAAGGATCCCCCTTTTTCCTAGGTGGGTGGGAAACAAGCCGGTCATACAATGCAAGGAGGCAATGTCCCCTCTGTCCCTAGCCTCCTTGAGTTTAGGCAGAAGGTTTTTTCTTTTTTGTTTAACTGAATCAGAAAAGTCCTCATTGATGTATACACCCGGGGCAGTTTTCCTCAGCTCCTTTGCTTTCTTCAGACTAAGGCCTCTGTCCTTGAAGTTTAAGAATTTCACCTGGATTTGGCTTTCCCGTGCGGGTCCCTCTCAATAGCGATGGTTGCAGCGTCTAGTTTTAACTTTTCAGATATTAGACTTTGGATTTTACCCTCCGTGTCAGCCCAGCGCTCACGTACAATTTCCACAACCCGTTCAAAAAAATCCCGCTGCTTTACGGCTAATCCCATTATCACCCTTTTCTTTATCTTTATTGTTTTTTCCTCTACCTGCCATCTTTGCATGCCGAGCAAGTCAGGGTCTTCGATCCTCAGCAATCAGTCAACTGTCAGGCTTTCTTACCGGCTTGGAAATGTTGAAGATGTAGTTGTCCAGTCAAGATGTAGTTGTCCAGTCAGGCCTATGCATCATCAGCCTATCAACTTTGACTACAGCCACAAACTCCAAACTCCTCAAATTGCTGTGATGTAATCCGCAATATTGAAAGAAAGTGCAAATCAGCAACAACTTGAGCCGCAGAAGAGCTATATTTAAGAGTTCCAGAAAGGACTCTGTAGATTTTTATTTGATTCTAGAGAGCTAGATTCTCAGAGCAGAGACACAGCACCCCTGAGTTGGGAAATGGTCTGTAGTGTGGAGGCAATCCCAGATCACTTTTTTTCTGAATATACCATGTATGCTATAGAACCTTTATATGAACATGTAATAAAGTCCTCCTCCTGTATTTCGTACTTGTTGATTTAGTCATAGGCCTATGAGTGGAGATTTTTTTTTTATCCCTTTTAACCCTCCACACTTGGCATTATCAGTTTTGCGCTGTTCAGTAAAAATGTATTTGATATAGGCCTACTTGTGTTGCAAGAATCTGACCTAACCAGACTGAAGTATACAGGATATTTCGCCATAAAAAATAAGCCCCTTGGAACATTTACCGTCCACCTGTAATTTTTTTTACAGATTTACAGATATGAGTTAGACTTATTTAGAACAGATTGGAAAAGTATTGGGTATTACCCCCAACCTGTCTTTTTGAGGTGAGAACATTACAAGTCAACCTGCTTGAAGTTATTTTTCCATGTAACCCCTGAAATAAGAAGTATGTTTGGGGCATTATTTAGCTGTTTTTATTTATTTATTCAATTTTTTTATTGATTGATTATATTGTGAGTAAAAGAGAATCTGTCCACCATATGACCCCTCTCTTTGTTTCAAACAACATGGGCAGAATTATGAATGTGACAAGAATACGTCACAGTCTCAGTGGAGAGATCCCACCTACGCAGGAGTACAAATGTTAATTTCTTATTCAGCACCTCCCCTTTCTCCTAGGCAATCTGTCATGCTGATGGGATGAGTGAAAGAACACCCAAATGTCCCTGTGGCCACAACAGACAGACAGGTGAGTATGTAAGGGGTATTTCAAGATTCCAGATTCAATACTATTTATTTATTATATATTCTATTGCTATGCAATTAAGTTGCTAGGGATTCATAGCATTCAAAGCATTAATAGTAGGACAGTCCAAACCCGTTAAAAACACATGTAGACACATACAGACACAGAACCTTGTCCCTGCTTTTACCCAATAGCAATTTTAAAGTCCATCACTCTACTTTTTGCCAAAACTGCAAAACTTCTTAAACCTATCCACTCTTACATTCTTGTTTCAATTGACACCAAATTTGGTCCTCCACAAATTTACGATTCAGATTTTTGATATATCAAAAATTGTGCCCACAGTGCAATAAAACATTTTACTGCATAGAGTAGTGTGAACAAATTCTGCAATTTCTTGCAAACTAAATCTTTGATGTCCATGGAAAATTCACAACATTTGAAGATCACTTTAGTGTGCAGAAATTTCTTAATTTATCTCAAAAAGTGATTTTTTTTAATTGTGTCCTCATCTACACCATTGCAGCCAATGCAAAAAAGAGCATCTTTAAACATCAGTTTCTCTATGTTGTCGCAACCAAGTACACACATTTTAAAAATGTTCTAGTGAGAAATGAATTTTTGACAGTAGTTTAAAATTCTGCATTTTCATGCAGTTCTGCCCCTTGCCTACTACATTTTGTAAGGCCACTTGTGTCATCACCCAGATAATAACTACCTGAAATCAGCACATCCCTAAGGTGTCAAAGGTTCTGAGTTCGAGCCCCTGGTGTTGCAAGACGATCATACTATATCTAATCAGACGTTATGCTGTGGACAACTGCCCTGCATGTTTTAAATGTGTCTTTGCATTAACACACCTGATTCAAATGAACAAGCAGTCCAGTTAAGTTAGTAAAGTCATGTTATTAAGTCAACCCAGGTTGACTCAATAAAATAAATTACAGGCGTCTATATGTTGTCTAGACAAAGTACACACATTCTAAGAATTTACTTGTGATTAATTATTTTTGACAGTATTTTAAAATCCTGCATTTTTATGCAGTCCTGCACATTGTCTATTCAATGTTGTGCAGCTAGTAGTGTCATCACCTGGCCAACAGCTCACTGAAGCTCTTGCCTTCAGACCCAAAGGTTGTGGGTTCAAGTCCCAAGAGTTATGATAAGATGGTCGGCACTTCTGCTGACAGAACGTGCAGGTATTTGCCATTTTTCTCCTCTTCTCCATTCATCCCTTTTTCCTTTTCCTCCTTAAAATGCTTGGCCCTGACCATCGCTGCAGAGCAGCTATATTTATGGTTGGTTTTACTGCGGATTCATTTAATCCTTAAAAACAATGTCCTTTGGAGGCTGCAGTATTTGGGGGTTTTAAAACTAAAACTACAGTACAACATCAGATTAGCATGCAAGACTATTTTTGCACAGGGGTCTCATTTTCTTAGTTGTGTCTATGTGTGTCTTGTGTCTAACTTCTCTCTTTAATTGTATAATCTACACCACTTATATTGAAGAAAAGAAGCTCAAATGTATCGTCAGCTGCATTCAAAACATTTGTTCATAGTTGTAAGTAGTGACAGTTTAAATTGAACTATGATGTTGTTATAATTACATTAATTATGATCAAAAGCTAGCTGACGAAAGCTATACAATTAGCATTTAGCATTACTTCAGCAAAAAAATAAAGCTTTCTGTCCATCAAGAAACTCCGTAAATCGAGTCGAGGCAGAGCAGCCAGAGGACATCAGAGGGTAAACCAGAAAGTGCTAACTGCTAAAATCATAATTTCTTTCAATTCATGATGAATTCATTAATTCATTGGTTGTTAGGACCTCTTATGACTTTTCTTCCAAAGTGATACCTTCACTCATAAGGTGCAGAGGATATTTATTTCACTGTGGACCTCCCTCCTAATTACAGCTTACAGTTTGTCACTGGGAACCTCATACTTCATCCTTTCTGCTGCCCCAACTGGGCAGTGCCAATCTGTACAGTGGCATAGCCATGCCACGCCAACACAACATCCCCTGATGGGAGAACAGGTGTTGGACAGGGTCCAGTGGAGCAGAGCAGAGCGGGCTGCCATGATATATCAGATGAACTGGCCAGCACCGTCTCCTCTGGCCTGAGGGAGGGGGACCCAGCCATTTATTAAGTGTGTGTGTGTGTGTGTGTGTGTGTGTGTGTGTGTGTGTGTGTGTGTGTGTGTGTGTGTGTGTGCGTGTGTGTGTGTGCGTGCGTGCGTGCGTGCGTGTGCATGTGTGCAGAGGTTCAGCGAGGGCAGCAGCAGTACAACAATGAGCCCTCAACAAAAGTGATTGGGAACCAAAGACCCAACAGGGAGGCAGACCATCTAGGAAATCCCTTAACAAAAACTGTATATTTTAGCTTGAAGCAATAAAAAATGTTACAACCCACAAATGGCATACTGTTTTGTCATGTACCCGGATATGAGATATATAGATGTCAAATTAAAAGACTGCAAAGTTTAAGCTTAGGCATTTTTATATTATTGATTTATTAAATTACCAAAGAAGCAGAAGTTTTTTTTCTTCTCCTGAATTACATTGAAACATATTTTTCCTAAGTTTTGGGTGGCCTTAAAACCATTCTAATGACCCATTTCTGTTTCCTGACTCAGACCTTAAGAAACTGGTTTATTGGGTTTTTGAGATCAGTTTCTTAAGTCCCTTTACTGCTAATTTTACAGCCTATATGACACTGGGTATGATGATTTGCGCAGTCGCTGTGGAGCCATATTGGCCTAGGCAAGGCTTGTAGTTCCTGTTAATGGGTTGAATATAATATTTTATGTCCCGTTGCTATAGCCACGGTGCTTAACTTGTGATGTTAAAATAGTCAGGCCCATTCATTTTAGTATAAATACTTCACTTCGCTTCAAGACACAGACTGAGCTGTATGTAAAACATGTCTATTTGAATGTGCCCCGGCAGAGGGAAAAGGTATTGCTACTTTATACATAATGACGGCCCAGGTCGTTTGGCTGAGAATAATGGCGGTTTCACTGCAAAGCATATCACTCTCATTAGGTTTTTACACACTGGTCGTGCCTAACTGGAGATGCACTTGCCTGGATACACACACACACACAGACACACACACACACACACACACACACACACACGCATGCATGCATGCATTCAAACACAGAGTGCACCTACACACAGGCACACAAACACGCACACATATCCATCTCCAAAGTCATTAAATCCCTTTGAAAAGAGGCCTCATTTGAGAGAAGCACTAAAATTTTTAATCATTTTATTACCAAAAGAGTATTTAACAAGTGGGTAATGAAACGCCAAAGGCAGGTTAGCTGAGTTTAACCTTCATAGAGGAAGCCATGTATCACATGCTGCCCCGAGGCATGGTGGGACAGAAATGTCATCCTCCATTATCCACCATACCTGAAGTGTGGCGTTGCGCGGCTGGCAGGCAGGCGTCTCGCTCTGTAAGGCGAGGCTGATGGGAAATTAGGGGGAATTCAATTAATGGACGTTTTTTACGCACCAGGGAGAGGGCACAGCTGCACACACACCTTAATGTGTGATGCACAGACATCGTAACAATTGTAACACCCTGTACCTCAAAGCATATCCCACACATCTCACACTGTCAGGGGCTACTGAAGGGACAGGAGGGCAAGAAGAACACATGTTTTTTCCCCGGTTTACAATTGACGGTCCGTCTCTTTCTTTAGCTCTCTTTTGAAACCTCCACTACTTAACTTTCTGTCTTCCACACTCTGTTGGAGAATTGGTTCTGGTGAATCCCCTTCTCTCTGTCTCTCTCCTTGAGGTGATGGTATAGCGGGGCCACTCTACTGCTTTCCCTCAGCAGGTCAATTAAGGAGAAAATGAGGCAGAGGGGGACACTCTCAGTATGTCACCATAAAAAAACCATACTGTACCTACCTACCTGCCTGCCAATTGCTCATATAATATACCATTAAACTGCCCTGCAGTGTAAGTGCAAGTCTGACTGTGTGTGCATGTCAGAGGAGACAGAGGGAGCAAGAGTCAGGTAGAAAAGCAAAAAGGGAGGGGTTGAATCATATACCTGTTAGGGAATGAAAAAAGCAATCGCCATGTCCTTAAGGGAGGGAAATACGCCAGCCACCTCTGATAGCACCAAATACAGGCCCATACATTACATCCTGCAATTTCTTTGACACACAGGAATATTTTATGGCTGATAACAAAAATACTCTATTTTCAATAACAAGCTTCTGCGGTACTTAGAGGGACTGGCCCCCAAAGTTAATTGAAAAGTGTCCTGGCTCTCATTTGCATAAGAAACACATTTAAAGGTGAAAAATTATAAATAAATATGCGGCCACCTGTGAAATATGGCTTTTGGCCTGCTGGTCATTTATAACTTAGCCTTTAATTACGTGACAGGCTGGGGTTCTGCAGCTGTAATGAGAGGCTGTAAGCTGTAATGAGAGTGATGGAGAGGAGTGTGTGAGAGACAGAGGGCTATAGGTCATTATGAACAGACAAACATGCATGCAGACACACACAGATGGACAGATGCACATGGTCATACACACAAAGATGGACCAGCCATAAACTATACACTGAATCTTTTTACCTGGATGTCCATGGGTTTATACAGACTGTTAAGGTTCTGGTTGTGACCTTTGTTATGTGAGTGAGTGGTTAGTTGGATAACTTGGCCTTCATATCATCTCAGTCTAAGTTAGTGGACAATCGAGTGATACCATAGTCTGGCTCAACGACAGTACATTGCTGATGTGCCGGATGTCCCTCTCCGCTTGCTATCTCTGCTATCGAGGCTTAGTGGTAGATTGGTTTAAAGAAATACAAGCAAGCCACAGCGATTTTTACCCTATCACAGAATAGATAGTTAATGTGGCCAAACCATACTCCAACCCTGACATCAGACATTTGTTTCTTTTTTTTCTTGCTCAAAATTACAAATAAACACAGTAAAGCAAAGAAAAAAGTTTAGAAAACAAATGGTGGAAAAACCCATCTCAATTCCCCTCCCCAATCCCAGGAAAGATGTGATCCCTGTCGAATATTTATTATTTTATTATATATTACAGTATATGTATCATAATTTCTTCCCAATTTTAAAATGTACTGTAAATGTAGGCTTACCTGACTGGTATTCTATCTCATAATGATTCAGTAATTTACTGCATTTTGCTAAATATTAAACTCTGGATATGTTGTGTTGCAAATTTCAGACAGACAACCAGGCATGTTACAGTAAATGACAGACATATTGGCAGTTAAAGTGTCATACAGGCAGGTTAAGACAAACGTCAGGCAGAAAGACAGATCGGTAAGCATTACACATCAGACAAATAGTTAGACAAAAGACTGTGTGGTGGATATGCAGTGTGTGGTACTTCTATGGTACTGTCTCAGTGTCTCCTCCCTCCCTCCTTCCCTTCCTCCCTCCCTTCCTCCCTCCTTCTCTTTTATGCATAAAGAAAACAGCTTGCATTGCCCTGCAGGTACTACCAGAGCACTATGCCGCCACACACCGCTTTCACTTTCACCTTCACACCTTCTCTGCGGTCACTTCCCGGTAGAGCTTGCGTCGCAGCGGCGGCACTTCCTGGGGTGTTCTTTCTCTCTCTCCTCATCTCCTTTTTTTAACCCTCTTTCTTCATCTCTGAATAGGGAAGGAGGGAGGGAGGCAGAAGCATGCCCTGGCCCAGCTCACTAAGTCCTATTATAAGTAGAAGAAGGCGATATTTCACCATTTCACCCCCCAGAAATATTACAAGATAGACAAGCAAGCGGGTGCTAATCCCTGGGATGAAATTAGCAGCGGAGGGGTTAGCGGCAGGATGGAGGGATGATAGAAAGGGGGGTTGGGGTGGGTAGCTGAGCCCAGCTAGAGGCAACTCGTCCACAGGGATAATTACAAGATGCTCCCGGGATCTGTCTGTCTGTCTGTCTCTATGCTGGGCTGGCCTTCATTTTTGATGGCTCTATTTTCAACAAGAGGGGCCTAGTTCTCTCCCTTGGTCTGTGTGTGTGTGTGTGTGTGTGTGTGTGTGTGTGTGTGTGTGTGTGTGTGTGTGTGTGTGTGTGCATGTGTGTGTTGCCCTTTCTTTCTGTGTCTCCAGTGCTTCAGATACATAGTAAAAGCTATTAAAATTGAAATTGTTCTAGGGGCTGTGAGTGAATGGGGGAGAGAAGCGACACACTCAACCCCCATGACAGACTGTTTAATAATGGGTGGACTGTGTGTGTGTGTGTGTGTGTGTGTGTGTGTGTGTGTGTGTGTGTGTGTGTGTGTGTGTGTGTGTGTCTGTGTGTGTGTGTGTGTGTGTGTGTGTGTGTGTGTGGGAAAAGAGCATATGACCCAACTAGCAGGCCTGGTGTGAATGTTTCCTCTTATTTCAAGCTGTACTTTTCTTTTATAAAAGTAATACAATTTGGATATTGTCTCTGAAATTCATAAGTTTCACCATATTTAGAAACTTTAACATGATCTCTTCTCTTTAATCCCTTAACATTAGTATGTTGCCAAACTTCAGAATCAGTTTGCGGAAGGGGCCACACTGTTAATGCAAGAGTACCTGTACTTTTTTTACCCCACCCTAAATTTTACAATTATATACAAATCAAACATAATTAAGAGTAACAGTAAAAACAGTGAAATATCAGCTTATTTTAATTTACCTACATTACAGGTATAAGTGAGTGAGTCTCTGCTTTCTCCCCTCTCTCTCTGGTCAGTGGTGGGAGGTGAGCTTGGCAGCAGAAAGCTTTGACCAGCACACTGCCCTCTAGGGAAACAATGACTTTGAGAGGGTTGGAACTCACACACACACACACACACACACACACACACACAGACACACACACACACACACGCACAAAATGAAGAATGGAATGGGCAAACTCATTCATCACTTACTTAACAAATATAACAGGCTATTGTAGGAGTTTGCAAAATAGGAGACAAAAGCTAAAGCAGTTGCACTTAGGCCAAAGGCTGCATTCACTCAGCCACATATGTGTGTGCAATACACACAGACACAGCAACACACACGCACAAAATGAAAGGATATTTCTCTTTGAAACTTTTATCTAAAAAATGATAAAAGGTAAATGCATCATTTTCAAATAGACCTGACTTGCCCTCATTGCAATTATACCTGCCAACAGTAGTCTATAATATAAAAATAACCCATTTAAGGCATGTAACCCAGGGAGAGTTTCCCAGCTGATGTATACCTGTAAAGACACTTGACAATGTAACAGCAACATATCAAAGTCAGTGACTTCATATCATAATTTTCTTGTTAAACATATTTCAGTTTTATTCTTCCTGGAGTCAAACTTTCTTACCACTCATTGCATAACAGTTTTATACTAAGTATACTTTTTTAGAGAAGATTGCCTTTCCTTTGTGTTAAACTGTATTTATTTAGATTGAGTGCATTTGTGTTGAAACTAATCAAACATCACAGTCATTACTCAGTGTGTACCTCCCCTTAAGCGCATTGCTGAGTCTAAAAATGTTTGTCTTTCAAAACCAGAAAATGGTAGTTAGATTTGGGATGCAGCTGAGGTGGTCCTCATAGGACCTATAGATGGCGCTCTATACCAGGAAATGACACTGGATTTTGATGGAATGTGGGACGTAGCGCAGAATTAAAGTGTGTGTCTGTGTGTGTGAGAGCAAGAGGAAGAAATAGAAAAATAGAGCAAGAAGGAAAGTGTGTGTGTTAGAGAGAGACAGAAAGAGAGAAGGGGGGGAGGGGGAGAGAGAGAGAGAGAGAGAGAGAGAGAGAGAGAGAGAGAGAGAGAGAGAGTGGTGTACAGTACCTGATGTTACAGAATAGTCTAATGACCGTCCTTCTTTGTCTTTGAGCTGGCAGACAGAGTCATCCAGCACATTCAGCACCAGAATAGCTACAGAACAACCACGCATAAAGTGAAGTTATAAACAAAAAAGAGCACACTAGATCATCGCGACAGGCAGAGCTAGGATGACATTTTCCTTCTGATAACTGCAACCTCTCACATAACTGACAAATTCATCCAAATTCTTGGAAGCTCTTGTGGGTTTAATTAGTTTCAAAAGGTATTGTTTTACTCCTAGACTTCTAATAAGTATGTGCAAGTAAACAGAACAAGCTCTATATGGTTTACATCTTAAATTACGCAAAACAGGCCTACACATAGAGAGGTAAAAATAAAAAAATTCCACATGCAGAATTTAGTGTTAAAATTAAAGTTCAGTGTTAAACAGCGGCATGGTCCGATAGTGTTTAATATTTTCCTACAATCAGACTTCTTTTTATTGAAGCCATATCAGCATGTCATTCCCATTATGTTGATCACTATTTTCTCCTCACAGTAATTATGGAGTAATTAAACAGTAATTAAATATAAAATGGTGGATTGTGAATTGTTCTACAGGAACTACTAATATGGAGAAAACACAGGGCAGGTGGTGTATTTGTCTTATGGTGTCACCACGTCTAACAGTGTGATTAGTAAATTCAGTCAAGGTCAGGTGAGTAATTGGCCTTGTGGTTGCAAGCAGCTGTGTCACATTTTGTTACATGTAGTTACATTGTAATTACACTGTAATTATAGAAGAAGAAAAAAAGCAGCACAATAATTGCTGTGTTACTCACTGAAAGTGAATGTGATGACTATAGTGATTTAATTCTTTGTCATGTTGAGTCACATAAAAATGCATTGGATTTCATGACAATCATTATTACATTTGTCAAGAGCAATTACACATCAAAATGGCATATCACAAGCTATTTCCTCTATATTAATGCAAACGTTGTGGATAGACATTTAAAAAAAAAAAAAAAAATCATGACTGCAACTGTCTATTTACGTGATCCATTGAGCCACACAAATTTCATCTTGTTTTTATCCAGCTTTTGAATTAAGATGTTTCAGGGTAAAATCTGTATTGTGTTAGTGGCAATGACATTCATCTGACTGGGATTCCAGTCTAAAAATAGAGTTACAGATGTGACCAATCAACATGAACAGGGCTGCGATCTTGACAACATCCTGCATTTTGCAGAAGCATGCATGCACAGCCAAAATGCAGCAAAAAAAGATACAAATTAAAAATCAAATAGAGATAGAGAGAAGAAGTGTTTACTTTTTGTTTTTGTTTAATTTTCTGCCACAGCCACATTTTTATTACTAATGTGAATATGCATAGCTAATAAAAATAAATAAAGTGAATCACTGGAAATAGTATTCAAGTGCAGTGTAGACAAGTATATCTTTCTGTATATTTTTAATTTTTTAGCTGACATTGTCTTTAGTGAATGATGATTAAAAACGTCTGACCTATAATCCATGCACAGATCGTAAGAAAAGACATTCAAATACTAGAAATCTCAATCAATCAGCTTTTTTAAGTTCCTCAGTTTTTGGTTTGATATATATATATATATATATATATATATATATATGCAGATACATATGCAGAAATTAAAGATGTTACATACTTTGCCTATTAAGAATTTAGTCACTGATTAAAAATTGCAGAACACTTTTGGACCATATGCTGTCTTATTGCCGACAGTACAGGGAGAGTTTAATAGTATAGCTGCAGATGCAAGATCGCGTATGTCCTACCCTGCAATGAATATAAAAAAAGGTGCCCTTGACAATGACTCAGCCTTTCTGTATTGATGCTTTCGGTACTTATTTAATTGAATCTTTCTGAGATGTATTCTTTGTTTTGTACCAGTTTGGTAGAAGAAGCAGGGGAGGTTTAAGACGTAGAGTACAGGATGGTAAAAGACAAACACGTTTTCTCTTCCATCTTCTCACAAATTGTGTGATTAAAAGTATTTTAAATATTGTGCCAAGAAAGGCAATATCCCCATTCTTCTTATAATTAAAAAAAAAATAATTATAGAAAACCAATTCAGACTTTGTTAATTTTTCTTTCATTATACTTTATATGATATTGATAATATTACACACTGCTGCTATTATTCCTGTGATGTTGTGTGTGTCCACTAAACCAACAACATCCAAATTTAGCATTTTAATCTTTCATTCTTGTGGAGTAACTTATTTCATTTGCTGCCTCCAGGGAGGTCAGAGGAAAAGGTTAACTGTAATGGCCAACATGGGAACCTGTGAGGGTCCAGTCTCTTGCTCAAGGACACTACAGCAGGGAAATTGCTTGCTAAAAACATCAACCTCTGTGTATGTGAACAGAATCCCAACTGCCGTGACAAATTTGTGAAAAACCTAGAACATACATAACAAAATCTTTTAAAAGCAATGTTGCATACACAGCATTTTCGAATAATTATTTTGTGGTAAATTTAATAACAGACATACTGTATATGTGCTGAAATTGGCCCCTGCAAAAATATGCTATAATTTTAATTTCCTTCATCTTGTTTATAGTTCAAACAAGCTTTGACTTGACCGTCATCACCTTCATACCCCCTCAAGGTGTCTCTCACTTATAAGGACGCATACACACACACACACACACACATACACACACACACACACACACACACACACACACACACACACACACACACACACACACAGTACTGGCTCTTTAGCACTCACCATTTTACTGTTCAGCATGTCCCACTCAGCAGTGTATGGAAATAAAGACAGCGCCCTTGACAAAGACACTCCAATGTTGCAAGTCCGCTTTCTTTTTTCTTTTAAGTTTTCTGATTAGATTTTTTTGCTCAACGCCGCTTTAGCAAAACTATAAGGCAGTCATAGACAGCTATACGTGTGGACTTCACTCTTCACTCGTCCTTTAGTATAAATTGAAATAAATTAAATATATTTTCAAAATTACAATAAATGTTGAATATTAACTCAATCAATATACCGTCAAATTCCATTATCATTATTATCACTATTACTTTTTTATTATTAATATTATTATTATTATTATTAGTAGTAGTAGTAGTATTACAATTAGTATTATTTGGGGTGTATCACATGTTAAAAACGTTTGTTTGATGATTCACTAACAATTGATTGCAGTGTTAAATACATAGGATTTCAAGATTCAGACTGAAATTAAGCAATAGAAAATAAGACATAATAGTATGGAAGATATTACACTATTTCACTGCTAATTCATTAAATAGTATTTTTATGATGATTTGAAACAGAACTCATAATACATTCATATGTATCAGCTGTGCTGTTTTGAGTAGCTTTTCATTTTCTTTAAGTCGTATTTAGAACTGACTTTGTCAGTATTATTATGATTTAAAAAATTCACAAGATTTTATTTCATGTTTTTTTTTTACTATTATTTAAAATAATCTGATCAACAGTCTTGATATTTATGACACGTCTCAAGAACACATGAATACAGGCATGCAGCCACACACACTCTTTCTCTCTTCCTCTCTCTCTCAACGCTGTGACTTTGTTGTGTGCATAATAGTTCCTAACGGTTACAACTAATGAATTGACCAGCCTCGGGGAGGTATATATATAAACCTATTAGCTTTAATAAAGTCTGAAGGTATAAAATTACTCTCTGAGGTATTTCACTATACACTTAGTACTCTCGCCAACCCAATAATACCAGCTTCTTTTCCAAGTACATTGTCACACACTTTGATTGCATTCTGGGGTCTCGCTGCACAATTATTTTCAATTTAACCACTTAGAGGACAGAGGAGAGAGAGCGAGAGAGAAAGAGAGAGAGAGAGAGAGAGAGAGAGAGAGAGAGAGAGAGAGAGAGAGAGAGAGAGAGAGAGAGCGAGAGAGAGAGAGAGAGAGAGAGAGAGAGAGAGAGTGGGTGAGATTTGGTGTCTCCCCGCTTTGAGATGCACGTAACCTAAGATTCAACTTGGAAATGGAGGCAGAATGTGAGGGAACAAGAGGAATCAAACGGGGAATGGAGAATAACGGAGAATGTAGAGGGACTGATGAAGCGAAAACATGCCAAAAGAGAGACAGACAGAAAGAAAAAGAGACACAAGGAGATATGAATTGCCTCCAGTTAGCTGAGTATGTGTATGTGGTCTCATTTGGCTGCCTCCTAATCCCTGATTCAATTTCCAGCCTTTAAACATGACGAATTACATTTCTGTCCTCACTTAATGCTTTTAACACATCCCTATAAGAGGCCTTAATCAGGTGAGATGGGCCCCAATGTACACACGCATGCGCACACACACACACACACACACACACACACACACACACACACACACACACACACACACACACACACACACACACACATTGGCTGATTAGCCTAGCCACGATGCTAGCCACCCTGGATAAGCCACCAGGTGGATAATGTGCTGCTTTAGCGCCTTAATTACGCCATAATCTGTTCAGCGCCTCAACCCCCTGCACAGAAGGACAGAGAGAGAGGGGGGTGGTGGATGTGTGGGCTGGTGGGAGGTAAGGGGGACTGAAAGACGGGACAAGAGAAGCGTGGGTGGAGGGAGAAAGGGAGTTGGGAGAAGGAGAAAAAAGAAGCCTGGAGGCACTCTGCTTCTCATACCTCCTTCCCCCCTCGTCTCATCTCTAAACTATCCCTGCTGTGTTTTACCTGCTTGCATTGTGTATCTCATTCTTTTCTGGTTTCTCTCCCTACATGCTTCCTTTGTTCCTAAATTACTTCAGACACACTTTTGAACCTGTTTTGTTGCCGAACACACCTCAACTCTCAGTCTCTGGCCAGTTTCCCTCTCCTTCTGTTTCCTGTGCGTCTTGAAGCCCTACTGTATTTCATGTCACCCTCCCTCTCTCTTTCTTTTTATCCCTCCAACCCCCCACCTCCCCTGGTCGTTCTCCCTCTGTCCACCTCTCTCCTTTAGTTGCTGTGTGTCTCAGTATCTCGGGTCCTCCTGTACCCTGTACCTGTCACTGTGCGCAGCCCTTTGACAAATCACGTGAAGGGCAGACTGAGTTTTGTAGGACGAGACAAAGCTTAAACATATGGCTGCCGTGTCCCTAGGTGCTCTGCTGTGCGCTGTAGCAAGTCCCTGGGAGTCCTTATATATAACATTAGCTACCTGTCTGTATACCAGGCTAGCTGCCTTTCTGTCTGTCTATTTCTGTTTGTTGGTCTGTCCAGATATTTCTGACTGTCTGTCTGTTGGAGACACATGTTCTAACAATATCCTTACAACTGCCTGTTTGGCTAGTTGTCTGCCTTATTGACATTTTCATTGACTTTCAACCCTTAACTGTGGTAAATGCATTGGTTTACATTTGTAATAAATTATGAAAAGTATTGAAATGTATTCTTTGATGTCTCCATTTGACCGCATGTCAGTCAAAATGGCTGTATGCTCATTGAGCAGCCATAAATGGCAGATTAGTAGTATATCTAAAAACAAAAGAGAGATTCATTTAGTAATATTATTTATTTACACATTCGACAATGGACCTCATACACATACAAGTAACAGCAGGTTTGACATTTATTGATGATTGCAAAAGCATCTTTCTTTGAGCTGGTGTTGGCTTAAAGTGCTCATATTATGCTTTTTGGCTTTTTCCCTTTCCTTTATTATGTCATGTATCTTTTTTATGCACGTTATAGGTTTACAAAGTGAAAAAGCCCAAAGTCCACCCCAAAGGGACTTACCATCTCCAACAGAAAACACTGTTCACAAACTGCTCCATACAGCTCTATTGTAGTGCAGCCTTTACTTCCGTGACAAACGTGCGTCACTTTGTAACACACGTTATAATGTTCGCCTAGCTGTTAGCATGGCACGCCATCATACTCTGCTTCTGACTGGGTTGTAGTCCATACCTAGGTACTGCGCATGTGCGCTCGATGCCAATAAAGTGCCCCATTTAATGCCAATTAGCCACTGCACCTCAATTTGTGTCATGTATGTTATTTATTCTTTCTTTCTTCCCATAATATCAGTCAACACAGGAGAAGAACTATATTTCCTTTACTCAACACATTTGAAATACAAAGTGGCTTTCGGCAGAGACACAAACACAGACACACATGTAACACATATAGTGCAGGTTCTGGTAAATCTAAACACACAACTCCAATCACAGTGAAAGGTTTACCTCAACACATGCAGACTTCAGCATATGCTTTAAAGCTCCACTAATCAATTTGTTTATATTTCAGTAACAATGGATCAAATGATTGTGTGTATATGAAAAAGGGTCACGTGTGCAGCCACTGTGTACAAGCGTGCTTTTCCCTTTAGCTCTCTGGAGGGTTTTAGTGTTTTTCACCTCATTGTTTTGACAGTGAAGAAGCATATTCTGCTGTAGGAGTGGTTTAAGAAGTTTCTATGGATGCGTTCCGACTTTTGTATGCTGTGAAAACTTGTCACCACTTGAATTTAGGAGTAAACAACCAACTTTGACTGTAAAATACATCTTTCAAGTCTACTTGGGGAAAATAAAAGGTTGGAGCATTGCTTTAAGACAATTAAGTAGGCCTCAACAAAGAGGTGATCTTTGCATTCTAGAGTTACAAAGTATTTAACACATTACGGTAACACTAGTCCACATCCAGGATGTTCTGGGATTGTTCAGGTGCCGCCGGAAATTCCGCCTTTCATTTCGGCCAGATGTCCGTTACCTTCCGCTTTCTATGTATTGACATTTTAAACTCCGGTCTATTTATGAGGACTATGGTTAACTGCCCCTCAGATCTCTGCAGGGTAAATCCAGACAACTAGCTAGACTATCTGTTGAAGCTGAGTTTTCTGTTGCATGACTAAAACAACCTTTGAACGTACACGTTCCACCAAAACAAGTTCCTTCCCGAGGCTATTTTGCAGAGGTGCCATTGCTCCGTGCGGCGCCTACCGCCGCCCAAGACAATTGTGATTGATTTAAAGAAATGCCAATAAACCAGAGCACGTTTTTCTCCCATCCCAGAATGCTGTGTGTACTCGGCAGACCCTCCTCCGCAGTGCTGTGGAGGAAGGTCTGGCAATGCAAGACTATGGTAACACTGACAAACAGTTATGGTTAATGTAGTCCCTTGAACCAGGGTTATTATGGATCCCTCTTACGCACTCCAGACATAACACCTACTTTTGACTTGGCATGACTTTTGAATGTTCCACCTTTGGTGTGTATTGTGCTAAGAAGAATTCTTTGATTGAATTGCTTGTTTTGTGTTAGATAATTCTGAATGGTTCCAGTGAGACAGGCTATCAGCACATCAAAACTACATTAAAGTCAAATAATAACAAGGTAATTAATTAAGACTGGTAGTCAAACACACGTTTTCTTTACTTTACAAGATTTATGACCGTATTTATTATATTAGGTGATAAATGTCACTTTTGGCTTTTATTTGGTAAAATAATCAGTACATTTCAGACATAGGTGGCAGGTAATATAGACAAAAATGGAGACGCTTCTCACCCAATTTAAGCTAAAAAGTAAAAAATATACAAAAATACAAAAAATTTTTTAACAATTGCACATTTCTCTATCAGTGTTACAGAAATGATTGTACTGCTTCTAGTGTTTTCTTCTTCTCTATCAACTTTACCTTAAAAGCCAATTTTCACATTCCCCCGGTGGTAGGTAATGAGTTCTTTTTTATATGTTAGACACATCTCCCTGAGGTGAAATATCAGACAAATAGATAGATAGATAGATAGATAGATAGATAGATAGATAGATAGATAGATAGATAGATAGATAGATAGATAGATAGATTTAAGTGCAAGAGAAAATGAAAAGGTAGGCAGCAGGAGAAAGAGAGAGAAAGACCATGTTTGTCCTACAAAGTTTTGAAGTTCTTTCCTTTTTAAAACTTTACGTGTATTTGCTGTCATGCAGAATAATTTTGGGCTTTGCTCGTCTCCAGGGCAATGGCCTCAGGGGCAGGCAGATCCCCATGGGGGACAGGTGTCAGGCAGGTGTGTACGTGTGTGTGTGTGTGTGTGTGAGAGAATGTGTGTGTGTGTGTGTGTGTGTGTGTGTGTGTGTGTGTGGTGTGTGTGTGTGTGTGTATGTGTGTGTCAGTGAGTAATGGCGCTATCAACTGGCCTCCACGATCCATCATGCGCGTCCCTGGCCCTGCACCTCTAGGGCCACAGCACACATGCACACACACGCACATTTAAATGAGCAAACGCACACATACACTCATATATGCACGTAAATACACGCCTACACAAGCAGATGTACTTAAGCATGAAAACACTGAACAAACCAATTAGATGTTGCAGCAATCATCTGCAGACACACACACACACACACACACACACACACATATACACACACATACAGTAAACGTTACATACACTGTATATAAACGGTCTGTGTCTTTACATTACCTTATTAAGACTTATGTTAAATAAGAGAGAACGTCGAGCGAAAGTTTTAAGATGGATTTTGAAAGGTTAGGTGATTTTATGCTTCTCAGTGCCACACACAGCTGCTGCAAAAACTGCTTCTCCATTAGCAGAGGGAAAACATTTCAAGGGTTGGTCTAGATTTCAATCAGCCAATCCCAGACACTTGCTGCTTTAAAGGCCTACTAAAAACTTAATTAAACACTAATCTTGAACGCTGTTGTATTGTTTAGTTAGTTTGAGTATGAAAAAAGGGCAGACCATTTTAAATTCTCACTATACAATACATCACCCTCCACCCCCTGCTATTTCTCTCAGTCCATTTATTTTTTGTCTCTTTTGTTTCCCGTCTTTTCTTCTCTTTTTCTCTCTTTGTCCAGTCTTCCTTCATGTAGCAGAAAATCTTTCTGAACAAATCGTTCTGTTCAGTTATTATCTCAACGGGGGAGGGTGGTATTATAATTAACAAAACAATAAAAGTTTATTAATGAACATTAAAATGCAAAATAGCAGGAAGAGAAGACGGTGGGTGCTATCAATCAAAAAGAAGTGACTCCCCTGCTTTTTTGAGTCTTAATTAGCCGTCCGCTCATTAATAGCATGAGTGTGTTTGTGTGTGTGGGTGCAGGGGAGGTTACAAAAGGATTTTAATTGATCAGTGGCCCCTAAATGAGCTATCAGCAAGTTGGAGACAAAAAAAATGTAATTTATAGAATGGTGTCAGTTTTATTTCCACACCAACTAATTATGAATGCCGAGGAGTGCAGCTTTTACTTGGTAGAAGACCCCGTCCAATCAGCTGAAGGCAGTGGGAACATTAACCTATAAGTTAGACTCATAGACTGTAAATATTAATTAATATTAACAGTCTATGGTTAGACTGCAAGTAACCATAGCAACAATACTAATGTTACACTACAGAAATTCGGCAAACTTTCCCTTAAGACATTTTTAGGCAACCAATTGTTCCGGTTAACTAAGATTAAGTGAAAGGGTCAAAGTTTAAAATGAAAACATGAACACACAAAAAATGCCATGGATATGCACATGCTAAGCCTCTGTCCTGATTTAAAGGTTGAAGTGTAGCCGCACCCCTAAAGCATCCCCTGCTTTATCGTCAATTTTAAAATAAATGGCACCATAATTAACAAAATGAACATCATGCTGTATTGAGGAAGACTTGGAAGTAACGATTGAGGCCATACACTCATTGTGAAAATGTTTACTAAGGTAATACATCAAGTGAGAAGTAGAGTGATTTTTCCATAGACTTCTTTAGAAACTGACTTCTTTTTGCAACCAGTGGAGTCGCCCCCTTCTGGAAATTAGACATTAGAAATTAGGCACTTACGCATAGGCTTCACTTTTCAGGAACGGAAGATTTGTCCATTATTTTTACAGTCTATGGGTGTGACATGACACATTTGTGAGTTGAGTGCATAATATCAAAAGCATGTAATGCACCTTAAACCAGTAAGACAGCAAGCTTCTGCGATGAAGCTATATTTAACAGTGTACTTTGAACCAATCAGAAGCTGCCTCCCCTTTACCTCTGATACCTTTCATTCTCTCTCTCTCTCACACACACACACACACACACACACACACACACACACACAGACTCAACTGAACACATATACAACCCAGCTCGATTTATAATAGTTGGCATGACCCTGTGCCCCCTCTCAGGGAGGAACTAAGAGAGTTCAAATCGTGGCCTAATTACGCCCCGCTCCGCTTCGCTCCCTCCGCCCTGTGCTCTCAGAAAGTAGAGCGCATGACTACGGCACACACATAAGCACCAACACGCACACATGCTCTGCTTTCGGAACAGACGGCCTGTTTCGGAATGAACTCCCCTGCTTCTATCACACACACACACACACACACACACACACACACACACACACACACACACACACACACACAGTCATACACACTTATGCAACTGTTCCTTTGCTTCGCTCCCACAAATCTTGCCTTGTGTGGCACTCTGTATCAATCAAAATTGGGGGGTGCGCGATCACGGGAGGCTTGTATCATGTGGATGTGCCGACAGTTTGGTTGTCTTTACTTAGAATTCCTCATGGGGGAGACAGAAACTACGCACTATAACTTTAAAGTTATGTAGCAGAAATGTGTGCTTGCATGATTGGCTAATGCAGTGCCATGCTGGATGATGAAAAAGCCAACTGAATTGCCTTCCCACTGTTGTACTTTTAAAGGTTTTAGGTTCCATTAAATGTTCTAAAAGTAAAGCTTTTTTTTTTTTTTTTTAAGTATTTTAAATAATTATTCAGCTATTACTTTTGCCACTGAAAGCACTAAGGCTCCAGACGTCTCCAGTGCTTACTGACAAGCTCTAGTTTCTGGGACACAAAAACAAAATCTGGGTTCTGACTAATGTTCTTAACCATCAAAATGTAGTTGAAGGAAGGAAAAAATTGAAATCACTGGAGGCGTAAAATGTTCCAGACCTCTCAATGTCACAACTTTTCAGACACAAAGCTTTGGTTTTGAGCCTGACTGCGTTTGAGGATTGGCAAGCTTAAAGTTGCAAAAATCTGCCTGCAGTTTCATTTTCTTTCCCTATCAAACACACACACACACACACACACACACACACACACACACACACACACACACACAGGTAATCTCTGTCAGTGTGTAAGAGGAGAGCAGACCTGATGAAAGAGAACAGGAGTAAATTGGACGCTGAGTGTTTGATAACTCCATCTCTTCTTCTCCTTGCATTCCTGCCATATGCTCACTCTTCCTTCCCCCAGGTTGTTCAGTGACATTCTGCACTTTTTTACACATGTCCCTTGGTTCAAACAAAGATTACTGTAAAATAAAATCAAAATAAAGATACAGAGTGAAATAGAGGGAGAATGAGGGAAACAGAAAACCAAAGCAGAGACTGAGATATGCAGTAAGTGTGAATAGTGCAGGTGTGTGTGTGTGTATGTGTGTTTGGGTTGGTGGGTGTTGGGTCTCGCAAGAGAGAGGGAGAGGGATTTGAATAGGCCCAGTGGAGTCACAGCAACTCGACGGCTCTATTCTATTTTTGCTTTTTTCTGCGAGAGCCACAGGCTTTTCCCACAGAGCTGCCACAATACATACAGTACTACCTCCTCTATATATGTGTACGTGCCTGTGTGTGTGTGTGTGTGTGTGTGTGTGTGTGTGTGTGTGTGTGTGTGTGTACGACTTTGACCTGTCCTTGAGAAGATGTGGCTTCCACTGAAACTGCCGGGAGAGAAAGAAATAAAAAGGGAGAGGGAAAAAGAAAAAGCAGAAAAGAGAAAGAAGGCAAGAAAGAAACTTGACTACCACACTTAATTTTTCCCGTATTCATTTTTTTCTTACAGATAAAGATGTGATCTCAAACATCTTAGGCTTTGTGACATTTAAAAAAGATCTATAAACAAATGAGTGAAAAAGAGAAAGACAACTCTGTTCACAGCATGTACTGCAGAGTGGGAGATGTTGAGAAGATCCACAAGTATACAGGATCTGTAAACAAACTTTACAAAGAATAGAAAGTATGAACAATGCTTTTCATGCTTTTCACAATGCTGTTTAAAAAATGTTTCCTGAGTCTGCTCAGACAATTTTATATCTGCTTAGTTATTTGAACTAACTACAGCGTTCCAGATAGAAATGTTTGAATTAGTAGTCACCAATAAATCTCTCAACTTTGGAAAAAAGAAATGTCTTTGATAATCATCTGTAGCCTTTAAACATACAAACTAATGTGTTGATGATTGTCGTCATAATTTGATTAAAAACCAGCAACCATCTCAGCAAGTAACTGAGCAAGTAACACTTTCAAGTAGGCCATTCCTTTTAAACTAACCCTTTATTTCAACAAGTCCTCCAACACATACAAGCCCACATAGTTTGTTCCTACCTTCTAACTTGGCCCACAGAAGCATTTCCTAAATTAGCCCCCCTACCAGTGGCAGGAGATCAACTCTTCCTCATACCTCATACTTCCGTAACTTAAAATAAGGAACTCTTGGTTGACACCAGTAAACTAGTTTTCAGATTACCCCCTTTACCTCCCTTCATCAGTGTCATGTTAATAAGAGCCTGCTATGGAATATGTCCCTGTCTCATTTCACTGCTGTGCACTGCTTGACTAATGTAAATGTTTCATGGACACATGCTTGCAAACACTCACATATTGTAAATACAAATCTCTGTACGCACATACTGTATATGCTTGCACACAAACACACAATCACAGCATACTCTTTGATGAGAATATGACAGGACAGACAAATGTGATTTGATTCTGTCTACAGGCCTGCCTGTGACGACAAACGCCATCACTAACTGCAAGTGGAACTGATGATATGGCACATTTCTCTGGATGTGCGCATGTTTGCTCTGTGTTGACTTTACTTCAAGGAGCATAGACAGAGAGATTGAGATTAATGAATGGAAGAGCAACAGTTGTGAGACTTTACAGTTGTGCTCATAGTTGCTGTTTACATTCCCCCGAGTGCTAATGTTAACATAGCACTTAGGGAGCTATATGACCACATTTGTGAGCTACAGACAGACACCCGGCTGATCTTTGTGGTGGCAGGGGATTTCAAGGTTAAATTGACAAACATCTTGCCACAATTTTTCCAACATGTTTTGTTGCCAACCAGAGGGGACAACACCTTGGATCATGTATACACCAACAAACGGGAGACATATAAAGCAGTCGCCCGCCCTCACCTGAGTTTCTCTGATCATATTTCCATTCTGCTGGCCCCTGCCCATCATCCTGTTCCTAGGGACAGTAAACCTACACAGAAAACCATCACTGTGTGGCCAAATGAGGCCATCCCTATGCTACAGGACTGCTTTGAACGCACAACATGGCAGATATTCAGAAAGGCAGCGACTGGTGAAGGGGGAGTGGACTTGGAAGAATATGTGTCATCCGTTTGTGGATACATCAGTAAATGTATAGATGATGTCACCACCACCAGGAAAATAACCATACACCCCAATCAAAAACCGTGGCTAAACGGTGAGGTGCAGTCTCTGCTTACAGTAAGGCATGGGACGAAGCCTTCCGGTTGGGGGACGCAGGGGCCCTAAGGGCAGCAAGGAAAGAGCTGGATGCAGAAATCAAAAGAGCAAAATCAGTCTATGATGATGTAAGGATACAGGGTCATTTTTTCTGTAATGACCCACAGAGTATGTGGAAAGGCATAAAGACTGTTACTGATTACAAGGGGAAAAGTGCAGAGTGCCCCAGGGATCCCTCCCTCCTGGATGCCCTCAACACCTTTTATGCCCGCTTTGAGACATCCAACTCTAACTCCACCATCAGGCCCATGTTTCCCCCAGACAAGTTTCCCTTCAGTGTGTCTGCTGAGCAGGTGACTGGGGCACTGCGGCAGATTGACTCCCGAAAGGTCCAGACAACATCCCGGGACGAGTGCTGAAGGAGTGCGCCCAGGAGCTTACCAGTGTGCTGACAGACATCTTCAATCTCTCACTCTCTCAAGCTGCTGTTCCTGTGTGCTGGAAGACATCAACCATCATCCCAGTGCCCAAGAACTCAGCTGCGAAAAGCATGAATGATTATCGCCCGGTGTCTCTCACACCTATAGTCATGAAATGCTTTGAGCGGCTGGTCATGGCCCACATAAAGGACAACATAGATAGCTATATGGATTCCCATCAGTATGCATACAGGAAGAACAGGTCTGTGTCTGATGCAATATCAACTGTTGTCCACTCTGCTCTCACCCACCTGGAGAACAGGGACACTTACACCAGACTGCTCTTCCTGGACTTCAGTTCTGCATTTAATACCATCATTCCGCAGACATTGGTCAATAAACTGCTACTCCTGGGACTTAAACCATCTCTCTGCAAATGGGTCCTTGACTTCCTGTCAAACAGGCCGCAGTCTGTTAAGGTCCATGGCATCTCATTGTCCACCATTGTGCTCAATATCGGCTTGTCTCAGGGGTGTGTATTGAGGCCACTCCTCTACACGCTCCTCACACATCTGCCAGGTATCAGGGCAGTCATATAGTGAAGTTTGCTGACAACACGGCCGTCGTTAGACTAATCTCCAATGGCGATGAGTCTGCGTATAGGCAGGAGGTAGACGATCTGGTGGACTGGTGCAGAGGAAATAACCTTTGTATCAATGTGGATAAGACCAAAGAGATTGTTGTGGATTTTAGGAGGGGGAGGCATACCCCATCACCTCTCATCATCGGAGGAGCTGAGGTGGAGATGGTATCGTCACTCAAATACCTGGGGATTCACATCTCTAGCGACCTGACGTGGAGTACCAACACGGCTAACATTCTCAAGAAGGCTCACCAGCGCATGTACTTCTTGAGGAGGCTGAAGCAGGCTGGCCTCAGTCCTGCTGTCCTCACCTCCTTTTACAGGTGTGTGGTGGAGAGCACACTGACATTCTCCATCACTGTCTGGTATGGGAACTGCTCTACAGCGGATAAGGTGGCTCTGCAGAGAGTAGTTAAATCTGCTCAAAAGATTACAAACTGCAGTCTCCCTTCCCTGGACAACATCTACGCCAGCAAATGCAGGAGCTGTGCCTCCAATATCATGAGAGATCCCTCTCATGATGTTGGAGGGATCTCTCATAATGTTGGAGGCATCATGAGAGATCCCTCTCACCCAGCACACAATCTGTTTAACCCCCTCCCCTCCGGCAAGAGGAGCTTCTACCCAGAGGCTTGTGAACTCAAGGACTGTCAACTAAACTCTACTGTGTGCTGCTGCCATCCCTTTTTTCCTGTACGCATTTTATTGAACTGTATGCACTTTACCCTATGGACTACTGATGCACTTTATGGACTGCTGATGCCCTGAAATACTTGTCGCTTTGATTGTTTTTAAAGAACTGATTTTATTTCTTATCCTATTTATTCTATATTTAGACCTTATCTTTTTTTAATCATAGGCTAATGAATTACTGCCACTGCCATATTGCTGGTCCTGAGAGCGAATTTCGTTCTCTGTGTGTCTATCATGCTGAATGACAATAAAATTGAATTGAATTGAATTGAATTGAACAGAGGAAGGGAAGAGAGGTGAAGAGGTAAGAAGAGAAAGAGCAAGAGCAATGGAGGAAAAGAGAGGAGGGGAGTGAGTGGAGGAGAGAGCAATCTAAAAGAGAGCTGGCAAAAGTTGATGTATCGTACGCAATCCTAGTACAGAATGCATTTCCTTGTCTGTGTGCATATGTATGTGCACATGCGCACTTTTGTATCTGAAAACTTACTAACTGGTCAGTTCTCCAGGACAGGGCATGACAATTAATTAATACTTTCTTAAATTATTTCAATTACCTTTACAAAGGATAAATCAATAACTGCAATTATTCACACTGTACATAAATAGCACTCTACTGGGCAGACATTAGTAAATGTAGGTTTATACAGCATGTATGTAAGCGTGCGCACACACACACACACACACACACACACTCACTCACACACACACACACACACACACACACACACACACACACACACACACACACACACACACACACACACACACACACATATTTGTGTGTGTAAATGGATTCTTTTGGTAATTTGGCATCCATTATAAATGCACCGCAAATGTCTTTTTAAGCTGTTGGGGGTAATTACTGTTTGTATGAGTGTGTATCAGCCCCCAATGGTAGCATGTGTGGTAAGCTTCTGTATGTGTGTGCGTTCCCTAAGGGAATTTTTTTTCTCCTGTTGAAAATCAACCGTCCATCTCCACAGCAGGCTGCCAATATTTCAGTCTGCTGTTTAATTAATTATTTATTTAATATACTGTGTGTGTGTGTGTGTGTGTGTGTGTGTGTGTGTGTGTGTGTGTGTGTGTGCTTCTAGAAAAGGAAGGCCTCATCTCATTCAGGTATTGATGTGCTTCAACCTTGACGCCTTCCTTTCTCACACCACACACACACACACACACACACACACACACACACACACACACACACACACACACACACACACACACACGCTACACACACATACATGCCTACAGTATACCTGACTGGAGCAAAGCAAGGTGTAATGGAACTCAATTCACTGGGAAGCAGCGCTGAGAATAGATCACTCATTACTTGTCCTGAGGTCACCACACAAACACATTCTCACACGCACACCTGGCTGCAGGTGGCTGCTGGCATATGTCGCGTCTACCTTCATTCTGAATCATGGCAGCAGATGCTTTTCTCTTGGTGGTGTATGGCACAATAAGAACAACATGACGCTAACACTGCTGGGCTGAGAGCTTAATTTCCAGTAGTGCCACCTCTGGTAAACCTGTATTATATCTTACTGACACTTTTTTTTTTGTATTAGCATTACAGTATTACTGATTAGATTAGAAATTGCTCTATGCATACAATTACCACAATATAGTCTATCAGTGTGGTTTGAAAAATGTTGCGACAGTAAATAGGCCTCTTTCACAAAAGACATGTTCATGTCATGTCACAGTAAGAAAAGCACAGGTGTAAATAATAAAATTGATGATGGCTAAAGTAATTATTTACAACTGAAAGAATTGCACTATGATATGTTTAGGTGACTTAACAAATGTACTCGTTGTATTTGACCAGAAACTTAATGGTTGAAACATGGGTCTTGTAGTGAAAGATGTTTACAAGCCAAATGAAAGGAGAATCAGGTGCTTTGAATGCACTATTTAATGTAGTATGATCAGTTGGGAGTCTTGTACTTAGAGTTTTGAAACACTGCACCATAAAATTGATAATAGTACCATAGAGACTAAAAAAAACTAATTTATTATAATTTAGCTGCCACAGTTTCAGGGTCCTGGTATTGTGTATGATGGTTCACTGTCGAACTGTCATGGGAACTACTCCTCATGGGCTCCACACTTGGTTTAGATTGTGCAAAATGTTTATGCCAATGAGTTGTCATTGTATTTGTGGCCAGGTAAGTGGTACAATATTAAAGAGAAAAACTGTAGAGAGCCGGGCAGTTATCAGGAGTAAAATGTTAAAACTAACTTGATTGGCATCTGTCTAATCCTCCCATTTGTTTTGCTACACATGTTAGGGTGGGGCAATTTACCCTTTTATCATTCTTATTGGTTCCTGATGTTTTGTGACCTCATGTAATTCCAGCAGATCTCCACCCAACGTAAACCTGAACAGAAGTCGAATTAGCCACAAGTGAATACACCTGTGTGTTGAAGATAACACACACACACACACATAAACAAAAACATTAATAAACCTGTCGCAGATTTAACATGTTTTCACCAACAATTCAATTTGACAGTTTACCTTATTTTCAAATTAGATAAAAGAATCCACAAAAAATGGATGCTTCGTTTTTTTTTAAATCATATGTTGAACATATCATTCCTTGCTGAGAATGTTTGTGATTGGTCATTTGCCATGCATGTAGAGTGTACCAAATAAATAATAATACATAGGACAAACTTAGAAGAGAGTAGCAGTGCTTTGTATGTGTGTGTATTGGGAGTCAGACGTAGCTCCATATGTGACGTCTACTGAAAAGAACATCTCTGATCTCATCTGCCACGAAAGTGACATGTGTTGATCTGTGTGTGTGCGCGCCCAGTGCCAGTCAGGGTAAGGGCCTGCATCACATTGCTGATGACCTGTCTACTCCAGTCAGATCCCAGTGTGTGTGTGTGTGTGTGTGTGTGTAAAGGGGGGTGGGAGGGAGTCTTAAAATGTCACTTGGCACTCCTCCCTGCAGCAGCATCTTTGACCTGACGATAACCTCAACACACACACACACACACACACACACACACACACACACACACACACACACACACACACACACACACACACACACACATAAAACACATGCATACTAAAGTTTTTCTTGCTCTCCCTTTTCAGAAATAAAAACCTGTCAACAGATAGATAGTAAATATCTAGCAGCACATAGAGATTTAAAATACATTGTCTCTGTCATGCTAATCTAATATCACTGACAGGTGAATGAGTGGAGGTGTGTGTTGGTTACCTCTGCAATCTCACAGTGAGGAGTTTGCAGCTATAATCAGTGTTGTCAGTGTTATGTGACTACCAGTGTTTTGGCAGTTAATGTTACATTATTGACACAGGTTTTAAAGTCACAGTATTGACATTGTAAGGGTAGTAGTGGGCTAATTGATCAACCACTTGCTTAATGCTGACAACATTAAGAACATGTTGGAACTCTATTATAGCAGGAGGCCCTGTACAGTAAATAATTAGTAAACTGTAAAGAAATATAATTAGGGATTGGTTTAGATTTTCAATACTAGTGCTAATATGATACCTTTCACAATATATTTTCCACTAAATCATTATAAGAAAATATGGAAAAACCTCCCAATGCATCCGTGATTAATGTGGCCTAACCACGATTAGCGGTGCAAGGGCGTAACTTTGGGTTCAACATTGAGGGGGTTGAGATCTCTATCTTTTGAGCAAAATTTTAATTTTGAGCATATCACACACTTGCAAATGTCCATTTAAAGGAAATTATTATTAGGTATTTTGGGGGGAATACACTGGCCAGTTTTCATTATTGGGGGGGTTGTAACCCCCCCATCACCCCCCGCAAATTATGCCTATGGGTATAGGAACATTGCCTAAATGAAATGGATTAAAATTAGGAAAGGTGTGCTTTCAATCAGAAATTTCTTATCATAAAGTATTGGGGTTCTATACACACCCTAAACAATACTGATGAAAGGTGAAGCAAACTTAACTTCCCTCTCTTTTTTTCTTTGCGTCTCTCTGAGATGTTACATGTAATACTACTAAAAAGCAACAATGTGTCTTTGTCTACAGTCACTTTCCTCTCAGTTTCTCACTCTCTCTCTCTCTCTTTCTCTCTCTCTCAGATGCCAGCCATAATGGCAGTGCCAGGCAGGTGATGGTGATGCCAAGCTGTAATGACACACACTCACACACACACACAAGCAAATGCAAACCTATCCCTATGGATGCTCTTAATTAGACTCCACCCGTCCCCCATGGTCCCTGTGGCAGGCGAGACAAAGGGAGGCTCACTCGTTTGGACGTGTGAGTGTGCCTGTGTGTGTACGTGTGTGTGTATTGTGTGTTTGTGTCTGAGGGGCCTATCTTTAGCAGATGCTCATACCTCTCCCGTCTCTCTGTGTGCGGAGCAGTGGTGCTATCATTAAAGTGTCATTGAGAAGTGGCACCACTTAATTTTAGCTGCTCTCACTGGGGGCACTGAGGGAGACGCTGGAGTGGGGGGTGGAGGGAGGAGAGAAAGAAGAAATGGAGACAGAAAGGGACGCTAGTAGAAAGATACAAAGGTTAGATGGAAGGGATTAGGAGGGAAAAAACATGTAGGTTTAAGAGAACCTTGATAAGAAAACGTACTGCAGCCACAGGCTCAACTGTGTGTCCACAGGAGCAACACAGGGAAAGCGGCTGATCAAATGTGATAAGGTTTGTTCAAACTGCAACATCTTGTAACACCTTGTACTCTTGCTTGTGTGTTTTGCTCCCAAACAACTCTAACAAAACTCTGTTTTCTGATCCAGTCTCCCTTCATTTGTCAGGGTAGGTTGTTCCTGCATTAGCATAAAGAGCTCAATGCCCTGCATCTTGACAAAACACAAGAAACTGGACAAAGTAATTGGCCATCAAATTGACAATACAAATTATAATTTAGAAACATAACTGCAACATTTAATTCCAACCTTTTTGCATCTCTGTCTCCCTCATTTCCAGTCTGCAATCAAATACAAAAATGTTTAAATCTGCAGAATAAAATGTCCACTGTGTTTAATGAAGCAACACATCAGCTACCTTCATGTTTTCTACAATTTGTGTAAAAAGAAAAGAATGAAACATAATATGACTTGAAGAAAGAGAGTGAGAAAGTAGGAATGAAAGAGGAAAAGAGTGAAAATTACAGTGAGCAAGGGAGTATATTACACCTCTCTCAGCAATTTCCCAAACAAGTGATTGCCCTGAGATGAGTTACATGAGACACACACACACACACACACACACACACACACACACAGCATCCTAGTGGCGTCGGGCTCAGTAATGAATCCATGTCTCAGGGACGTCAGGTGAGAAGCAGCACTTCCTATGGAGAACCCAAAATAACCAAGTGGTTGAGTGTTTGGAAGAGTGCTGTTAGGTATAATATATAATATTATAATCAATAATAATACACAGGCACTATATATATATATAACATTTTCATAGGGTCTTCCTGACTTTTCTAATGGATTTATAACCTTGACCTTGGCATGTATCCCTCCCTCCTTCCCATTTGTCGGTCCGCTCGATGTGTCAGTAAAATGTTCGCACATTGTCGTTGTCTTCAAGAGCAGGTATAGACTTGTTAATCCTTCCCCCATCCACCCTCCACTGCTATCTGCTATTTCGATTTTGTCTGGAAGGCTAATGTGCTTTCATAAGGCAGTTGCCAACACATACAGAACATTCTTCACAAACTGTTACTTTTACTGGAGGGACTTTTAAAAGTTTTCTTTTTTTTTGGCTCCCTATTGCCACACAATCTTCTCTTTCTCACCTCTCCAGCCTGCCATCACGTTCCCCCTTCCATCTCCATTCAAGGTCTTTTCCGTTTTTAATGCTGGATAGTTTTGTGTAGTTTTACAACTTTACTCAGCTTCAGAAATTGCACTGAATGAATGTGAAATTGCATTTAGTTACAGAAGATAGTGGAAGTAAGGCTCGCCCGGATGTGACGTCATGACTTCAGCTCTCTATACCAATAAAGTGTGTACTATTCATTTAGAAATGTTTGTCCTGTAGGAGTAATGCATTTAGAAACCCCTTATTAGTTTGGGTGATATACTGAAAGGAAGTTGACAAAACATCAGAACAATGCTGAATTATATGCATATTTTAAAATGACTGTAATGAGATGGCACCTAAGAACAAATTAGGGAGACCAAAAGCAATATCAGTACAAAAAACATCAGTGGTTGTGATGATCCTTTAAGATCAGACTCACCTGCACTATTATGAATACCAAGCATGCGTCTTCGTCCTTTTTCCAACCAGAGTGTCCTTTCTTATTTTACTATGGTACGCACTTCCACATCTCCTCTCTCTCACCTTTCCTTGCAGCCACCCACTGCTCCCTCCACCCTCGTTCTCTCCTTGTTTGACACTCACTGTCATACAGTTTTGGCATCTGCTCCCTGTGCCACCTCCCACATGTTTCCTTGCCTTATCCCACCCAACTCCATACAGTCTTGTACTCACTTTACATCTCTGTCCTTTTTTTAAATCTCTGTCTGCATGCTGTGTCTGCCTCGTCTCATACCATGTGGTGTACTCGATAGGGCAGCTGACTCCAAAGTCCTCATATGAATCTCTGTGTGTCGTTGGCTGGGGTTTGATTGTAGCACTTGTGGTGTCTTTTATCCCTTTCTTCTCTCAGAATGGGATCCTTCTTTAACTCTCTCTGTTAACTTTTCTTGCCTGTGACTGCAGGCACTATAAAGTACTATACAATACCATGAATGTGGATTAAATCCCAGTGACAAAAAATGTAGACATTTATAAATAAATCATCAATAACATGACATATTTCATTTAGAACATAGTAATGGTGAGACCCCATCAGCTTCCGATCTGAAGTTATTCACTATACAGTAGAATATAATTTCAAGAGGCTTATTGTAGGAGCTGCTTTAGACCATGAAGTTGCACGGTAATTAAAATCTAAAATAAATACAGAATGCATAAACCTATTTGCAACATAAAATGTTAGCAGTTTCTGACACTTCTTAATAGGTTTCTTTTTGTTTTTAGCTTTACTGGCCATTTCTACATGCTTCTTAAAAGACTGTAACAGAACCTAGAACTAGGAGCCGAATCAGGTTGTTATAGCTAATGTCTTAGCAAAACAACCACTATGCATAGAGCAACATGAGTATCCCACTCTATAACCACCTAACAAATGTGTCCAGTATTCATTCTCAAGAGCTGGTTGACTCTTTCTACAGTCACTTGTTAACTTTGTCTTTCTGACATTTGAGCTTGTTTGAAGGTCTAATTTTCTATGATCAGTGACCGTGCCATACCACAACAGTGATGACATCAAGGAATTGTAATGTAATGAGTCTTCAGTTGGTGTTTGACTGCTGTGTTTCTGCATTTGGACCATTAATTAATGGTCCAACATGTTCCCATTGTACCAGCATTTAATCACAGAGGGTGATTTGTCATGGCTGCAACATCGGTCCCTTACTGCACTATAATATGTGTGTGTGTGTGTGTGTGTGTGTGTGTGTGTGTGTGTGTGTGTGTGTGTGTGTGTGGTGATGGGGTTTGTGTTATGGGTGGGTTACGATAGTCTGCCATTAGAACAGATGACTGAAAAGAAGAAAAGAACGCATTGTACGAGAAAAGAAAGAAAGAAAGAAAGAAAGAAAAACTAAACTAAACACCAGAAAAAAAGAGGAGAGACACAAGAAGGTGAACAGGACTAAACAAGAAGAAACGAGAAGGAATGAAAATACGATTGGAAATGGGAAAGGAGGAGAGCAGTGAGGAAACGAGAACTGAGAAGTAGGCGACGCGAGGTGAAAAAGGAGTCGAGCGGGGACCTGAAGAAGGGATAAGAAAGGAGAGGATGAGGAGGAAAAAGGAGTGAGGCCCTCTTCATTTATTGCTCCAGTGGAGAAGAACGTAGAGCTCTCTAATGGCGCTGCCGTGGTAATAACAATAAAAACCAGGAGAACAAGAGAAAAAGAGAGACGGAGAAAGAGAGACAAAAAGAGAGAGGTTAGGACAGAGGGGGAAACATAAAGCACGATTGTTTTCTTTCTACATTTCCATATTTCCCCATCTAGTTCCCCTTCTCTCTTTCTTTTTCTGCACCGTCGACCCAACACACACACACACACACACACACACACACACACACACACACACACACACACGCACACTTTCCCTCTCTTCCTCTTTTCTGCCTTTCCGCTGTTGGCGCTGTGTGTCCTTGCTCTATGCTTTGTTAGGCAGGGCAGTGGCACTGCTGTAGTTGCTGTGTCAGGGCTTTCTATTGGTGGTGATTAATGTATGGAGATGGACTGATCGTTACCAGCCACCAACAATATTCTCACCGCCGGCACAGTGGAGGTGAACACAGGGGGTAGCAGACATGGAGACAGGCTGCACACGAGTGTCAGCAGAACTGAATCATAAATGCTTGTTGTATTTAGACACATTTTGGACAAACATGTACAAGAGTGAATTTGATTCATTAAAGAAAAAAAAGGAGAAACTTTTTCCCGTAAATTAGCCTACTTTCTTACCTTCTAATTATGAGAAATTGTCATGAGATTAAGAGAAAAATCTCATAACTGCAAGATCCATATCTAACGATAACAAGGCAAAGATCTTGTTTAATTTTCTTGTAAGTGCAAGATTATGAAAATTACGAGATTTTTCTCTCATAATTATTAAATCTTTATTTTGTGATCATGAGATTCTAAGTTATAATTACAAGATACATATTTCAAGTTTTTTTGTTTGTTACAAATGTGTGTTAAAACGTCTTCAAGCAATTCCCTTGGCTTCCCAATCGCTCTGGTTCAGTGAGCCCTCAGTTTCGAATTGCGTGGGGTACTTTAACCCTGTTATATCTTTGTTTCATTTTTGGTTATTTTTGTGTGTAGTAATCCTTTGCAAGATGCAGCGAGACACAGATTTGGATACATTTTCCAACATATCCCAACACAACAAATCTCGCCTTTGGGGATGAACAGGCAGAACATCACACCTCTTGTGTTAAAAATATCAGTCTCAACTAAAGATGCGTTAATAGCAACACAATTTGACACAACAGACATTATCAGGCCAGGGGTGGCCTCATTACATCAGCTCTTCATGAATGAATATGAAAAACTGTGTGGTGGTGCTGAAAAACAGAACTATAAAATAAGATGGAGTGCCGGAAACAGTTGGTATTTAATGATTGTAATTAACAAGTGAAATTTGTGCGATATTTGAGCAGCAAATAGCATGCCAGCTTGGCATTTCGGCCCACGTGTGTGTGTTGTGATTAGGCCACTGAGACAGTAGATAAATTAGCTTAGCAAAGAAAATGAAAGTGCAAGATATACTGGATTGCCCTGTGAGAGTTCATGTAGTTCCCCCCCCCACCCCACCCCACACACACACACACACACACACACACACACACACACACAGACTAAACCTTCCCTCCCTTCCTTTCTACCCACCTTCCCATCCATCAGGCCATCTCAGGGAGCTGCCTGCGGTTCCACTGGCTGGTTTAATTGTTAATGCTAATTGCTATTTATTGGCTCAGATGCAAATGATAGGTTGGCCAAAGTGAAATTTTATGAGGAGTGAACTCCCCCTCTCACACAAATTGAAAAAGTGAAACAAGAGGAAGAGGGAAATGAGGCGAGAAGACAGGAGCTTAATGGCGGCTCTTTAATGGCAGAGAGCAAAAATTAAGACTGATTTAAGACACAGAGCTAAATCCCCCCCCAAAATCCTTTGTGATCCCCTCTTAGGGAGACACAGGAGGAGGAAGATTAGAGGAGAGAAGAAATTTGAAATGGATTTAGTCTTAAAAGCTTGTTGTCAATATAGCATGTTAAAACATTTCAAATTATTTGGTATTTTTTATTTTGGTACAAGAGGACAATTAGCTTTCAGTTCTTGACGGCAAGCCCTGAAAAACCCTTAACAGAAAATAAATTCTAAAACAAAAGAATCTGATTAGATAGACTCCCCTTCCCACATAATAATGGCAAAGACAGAGTGGAATAATTGTATTGGAGGAGAGCATATGGAGAATGACACTGGGCTGAGGTCAAACTTAGCCAGTGGCAGCATCTCACTGGCTCCGCATATACCAACTGAGCTTGCACTTCAACATCATCCACTTTCTAATACACTCTAAACGGCAAAGCAGTATTTGCACAGCACATTATCTTAATGTAAGCCTGAGAATGTGTGTGTGTGTGTGTATGGGGGGGTCCCTCTGTGACACAACAGTGTCCTCTTTTTAGGACACTGTTTCGCTCATTTGTTTTCCATCCATCTATTACTCCTGTCCTCCCTCCTCTCCATCCCTCGCTCCATCACTCCGTCTGATTGAAGGATCTTCTCTCCATCGTCAAGGTGTGATCGCCCCGCCAATTAAAGACCAATCCAATCGCATCTCAGCTTCTGTGTGTTTATGTGTGGGGGAGCAGTGTATGTGTGCACGTGTGTCTGCATGTATACACTTATATGTATGAGAATGCATGCACATGTGTGTGTGTGTGTGTGTGTGTGTGTGTGTGTGTGTGTGTGTGTGCGCGTGTGTGTGTGTGTGTGTGTGTGTGTGTGTGAGTGTGTATGTGTGTGTGTGTGTGTGTGTGTGTGAGATCTAGGAGGTTAATGCTGTTAGGGTTATTTCACAGTCCATTAAGAAGCTTATGTTGACCCCCTGACCCTAAAGCCAACAACACAGAACCCATTATCATGACAATAGGACTGTGTGCGCACACATTTGTATATGTGTGTGTGTGTATGTGTGTGTGTGTGTGTGTGTGTGGGTGTGTCTGTGTGTGTGTGTGTGTGTGTGTTTGTGTGTGGGTGTGTCTGTGTATGTGTGTGTGTGTGGACTTCATTTGACATGGTTATGCTATGTGGAAAACCAAAGTTAGCATGTATGAGAGAGATGATCAGAGCGGGAAAAAGGTAATGAGAGTGAGAAATATAACAAGTACACTTCCTGTTGTCTCTGTGCGAACTGAAGGTTTGGCCTGTTCATTCTGGCCTGTAGAATAATTTGTGCCATTATAGTTTGCAGAGTGGAGGAAGAAGGACAATCAGTGGCCATGCAAAAAGGAACAGAAGATGCTGACGCTAGACTTTTTTTTTTTGGTGGTGGAGAATTTGATTCAATTACGTAGAGAGCAAAATCTAGTAGTCGCCGTGCGTGCTGGAGTGTGGTGTGTCTGTGTGTGTGTGTGTGTGTGTGTGTGTGTGTGTGTGTGTGTGTGTGTGTGTGGGGTTGACAGATGAAGCCATCACTGGAAAAATAAGTTTGTCAACTGTGAAGGCAACCTGAGTAACTGCTACAAAAAGCATGACATTAAAAGGAATGGTATTTTCCACCTTACACTATGTCCCCATGTAACACTTTGGATTGCCATATTGTTTTGGTTTTTTTTCCAAAGGTGATATGATCATGATAATACTTAAATACCTTATTATTATTTTTTATATTCACAAACGTTTTCTGCATTCGAAAACAGAAACAGTAAGACAAAAAAAGAGTAATCACTTGTCAAATATGTTTCTGTATAAAGTACTTACTAAAAAACATGAAACAATCCAATAATTCATGTGATGATATATAAATCCACTTTGAGTCAATATCTCCTTGTTTCTCTTTCTCTCAATTTATCTCCTGTAAGGCATTTACATCAGTTTCTCTCGATCTCTTTCTTATCTGTTTATCCACTTATTTCCCTAACACTGTGCGGCTAACCCTGACCCTCACCTTGCCCCTCACTATCCACACCTCTAGGATGGTTATTGATCCACATGTACACATGCACGCACGCATGCACGCACACACACACACACACACACACACACACACACACACATACAGGCCTTGCCGCTGTGTCCATGGCTAATGGGACAAACAGGGCCAGTCTGGGTCTGGGTTGCAGTTTGGAGGCCTATAAATAAACTTACAATACCCAAGGGAATGGCAAGATTGAATTCATTATATTTTTGGTCAGAGCTTGACAGTTTTTATTTGTAAAGAACAAGATTCACACTTATAGAATTGAGGGCTAGACAAACGTCCTTACACTATATGGAGACAAAAGTGAGGATGATTGTAAAAAGAAATAATAATAATAAATAATAACTGAAAATGAACAATGATTGAACAATACGCAGATAATTGATACTGTTCATCAATCTTTTATTTTGTGTTAACATTAGCTGTCTTTTTTGCAGAAAGCAACTCAACACCAAGTGCCACAAGAGAAGTTTACAAGGTGCACATACGGAAAATAAAATCAAGGAAAACCCTTTAACACCCTCCTCTGCTCACCCCACTCCCTCCCCTACACACACACACACACACACACACACACACACACACACACACACACCTATAGACACACCTTTAGTCTCCCCTTTCCCCTTCCCCTCTGCTCTTCCCTCAGATGTTTTGGGGTTGAGTGTGCGTGTGTGGTGTGTGTGCTGAAATGAGTCTGTTACTGTATGTGTTACACCCTGTGTGGTTGCCTACTATGTGTATCTGACAGTATATAGTTATGTTAGTGTGTGTGACAGCACATACAGACAGTTAAAATTGATATCCTCGGCCGTGTCTTTGCGTCCCAGGCAATATGTTGCCCGTCCAGGGACTTATCAAACTGATGGATGGGAGGGGGACAAAGCCCTGGAGAACCCTGTCTTAATCAACCACACACACTGTATACACACATTGCAACAATTTGAGCACTAACAACTTTAGACAGTATGGTGTGCATGTGTCTAGAATCAAAAACTTTGAATAATGGTCATGAAAACCACGCTCGTGCGCACAACCTCTTTGTGTGTAAACGTCATCCTCCAAAGAATGTCTGAGAACCGCAGTCCCATGTAGAATGGGAAGTACCGACAAAAAGAGACAAAAGATGGCAGCGAGGGAATGGGAGAGAGAGAGAGAGGGAGAGATGTTGTAGGGCTACAAGAGAACAGTAAGATTGTAATGAAAACATTTGCATGTGCAAAAAGTTTGAGATCTTACAAACTATGCATAGTATTTTTTTTTTATAAATGCTATAAATATTGTATTTGAAAATTAAAATAAAATTCTGAAATTATTTTTAATTACATGTTTATTATTTTGGTTGAGACAGACATTATTCCTCCTTATTCCTATTCCTATATCAGCCATCAGCATTGTCATTTAAATATTTTGTTTTCATTTATATAGTATTACCACATTGTGTCTGTACCTGATAAATTATTTAAGGTGCAAGGAGTAGTTAAGCAAAACATTTCCAATATCATTTCTCAAGTAGTTTTTATGAGCATATTTGTCCCAACATAAAGACTCTAATGATGAGGTGTAGTGCTTTTGATATCCATCTTCTTGTCTAAAGCTATACAACAATATTCATTTAATTCCTTCATCATCCCACAATCTGAATAAATCCATCCCTTATTTTAACTTGATGTATTAAATTGAATTTCAGCTGTGCATGAGCTGTGATTAAATTTCTATTTGAAACATTTGTCTTTGGTCTCATGTAGTTTCACCTCTCTGCACCTGAGCGTGTGTGTGTGTGTGTGTGTGTGTGTGTGTGTGTAAACACTAACTATTTTAATGACTCTGGAAGCTGTTTATCAGTGAAGGGTATACAATGCTCTGTTGTCAGTACTGTCCAAAAAAACACTGAGACAAAGAACACACACACACACACACACACACACACACAGACACACAGACACATATAGCGACGCTCACTAAATTGTCCTTCACATGGCTCTCCCTGTATATTGACTGTGTGTCTTTTTTCCCAAGCTGACGTTATTGTCAAATTGTTTCTCAAACGGGACACAATTGAAAAGGCAGACAGTTGTTCAATGGCTCCAGTTTTACCATTGATTACCAATAGGGCCGTCTATTCGTTTGTCGGCTGGAGGAACAGAGAGAAACTCTGCTCTGCACGCCGCTCTCTTTTTATTTCAACACACACACACACACACACACACACACACACACACACACACACACACACACACACACACACAAACACACACACACACACACACACACACACACACACACACACACACACACACACACACACACACACACACACACGCATAGGCACAGGCATAGGCACAAACACAGGTAGATATTTGTGTCCGTCCATGCATGTGCACACTTATCCCCTTCATTTAAATATTGCCCCTGTCCCAAAGCATTCTATTACTTGATACAGTATGATACCCACAGATCAATTGAAGCCAAGGAGAAACCACACACACACACAAACACACACCTGACTGTGTGTAGCCCGCAGGCAGATGGTATCTGCAGTAGACGCTCGTTATTCTCAACAACTCTGATATGGAGATCATTAGCACAAGGAAAACACTGAAATACATTGAAACACCTGAAGCGTATACACAAGATAAAACTTTTTACTTTAGAAATCAACATATTAAAGCAGCAATGTGTGTGATTTTTCTCTGTAATATATTGCTGTTAAAACATTGAACACACAAGCCGCAGCCAAAAAACAACAGATATGGAGATTTTCTAGGATGTGAGGAACATTTTAAAATTGATGGAAAAACAGACATGAAGTACATGGAAAATGTTATTCAAAATGTAAATTCTTAACATAAATATAAATGGAAAATTTCCAAGATAGAATATCCCCCATAATGTTCCCCTTGAGACACATACTGTATCTTTGGTGTTCAGCAGTAAAACATATTGCTCTGTCCACAAATTGTAGATGATGTTGCTGTATTATATTTTAGTGACACTTTTCAGAACATGCTAGAAAATGTGTAATGCAAAAAAATACCAAATAATTAATTAAATGTGTTAGGATGTCCTTGGAGTATGTTAGTAAATAAATGGATAAATATAACTCATATTCACCAGTGTACAATACCTTTCAAAGAGCAGGTCAGTAAGGATTAGGTACTATACCAGCAGAAGGCGAGTGTTCAGTGACTTTGTAACAGTAGATGATGTTTTATATCAAAGGTGTGTATCAATTTTAAAAGAAGGCTACAAATATTTGTGCTTTACTTTCATGACAGCAAAGATGTGTAATAAGTAAACAGTAAAGTTAGCGTAATTTTGTTCAAACAGGTCAGAAAGTGGCATATTTAGACGTATTGTAGAAAAAACATTTCTTTCACCATAAAGCCACCCTAATCCATGGGATTTTAACATAGGCTATATTGTATATTATTCATATAGTACCAGCGCTTTTAATGTCTTAAGCCACCTTATTTTTTTACTGTGTCTTTAATTGTGTTTCTTTTTGTATATTTTTGATAAGCTGTCTTGCTACAAAAAAATGTATCTTGTCGGACAATAAAAAAGATTTGAACTGAACCAAACATGCAATGTACAGAAAGTACTTGGATTAGTGTACATATGTGAAACTATTCTTTTCACTCATTTAGAATAATTTCCAAAAGTTATTTATTGTGCAATGTGTTATATGCACATGAACATTTACTGTATGATTGTACTTACTCTACAAGAACTAATCAATCAGTGACACTCAGAAGTTATATCAAAGCAAGTAAAGAAAAGAGAAAATGGCACGAGAAAAAAGAGAATGAAAGAATAGACAAGTGCAGAGAAGAAGATGAACACTATTTTTCTCCTTCTCTGTCCCTTTCTCCTTGGTGGCACTTTCCAACAGTAAATAAATTAGACAAAGGAAGTGTGTGTGTGTGTGTGTGTGTGTGTGTGTGTGTGTGTGACAGAGCGAGGGAGATAGCGCCAGATACATTACAAGGCCCAAGGAGTGTGTGTGTATGTGTGTGTGTGTGTGTGTGTGTGTATATACAGTATATGTTTGTACAAAAACCCTCACTCGCTATCCTGTGTTGCTTTTCCTCTCTGTGTTTGTGAGTGTGTGTGTGTGAAAGGGACAGTATCTGAGGGAGCGTGTGGTGCTAGATTGATGTGTACCGCCGGCGTGGCCGTTTCTGCTGAGAATGGCCACACTCCTCTGCCTAATGATGCCACATCCATCCTGGAGCGCCAGGCGCTACACAGGTAGGTGTGTGTGTGTGTGTGTGTGTGTGTGTGTGTGTTGCATGTGTGTCCACAAGGCGTCTATCCTGGGGGCTACAACGCAGCACCTTACACAGCCTCTGATCACTCTTTATTTGGCACCGAGCATGTGTGTGTCCATATGTGTGTGTGAGTGTGAGAGTGAAGGTTCCTATGCGCCCATTAATATTAAATATAGATACCCTTGTCAGTGAATTACATCCTCTGATCCCATATCCTCCTCTCAGGGAGGAGAGGTGAGGAGGGAGGAGACACAGGAGGTGAAGGAACGGAGAGATAAAGTGTGGAGGGGAGAAGAGGAGGACAGGAGGTGAACCGGGGAGCGAGAGAGAGGGAGAGAGAGAGAGAGAGGATGGTATAAAGGGGTGAGGAATGCTTAGCATGGGACGAGAGGGGGAGTAAGGAGAGAGAAAAGAGATTGAGGAAGTAGATGGAGGAGAGGGCATGGTGAGGAGTTTAAATGGGAAGAGAGGATATGGAAGGCAGGGTAAGGAAAGGAAGAGCAGGCAGAGAGGTCATGGAGAGGATTATGGCAGACTTGTCTAGTTAAAAATGGTTCATAAATGTTTAACTTGACCAGAGAAATGGAGAGAAAGACCAAGAAAGGGAGGGAGAAATTAGGGTAGAAGAAGAAGAGAAAAGGGAGGAAAAGAAGTGATTACAAGGAGTTGAATGATACAGAGGGAGTGTAGCAAGCTACGGATTAGAAGAGAGTGAAGGGAATGCGAAGGTAGAGAGGAATAAGGGAGGGGGAAAACTGAGAAATCTGGGGAAAGAGGGACTACAGAGGGGACTAAGGGGTTTAGGGATGGATGGAGGGAGGGAGGAGGGGCCAGCTGATTGATTGTGCGGAGTGTTGGAGACTTGAGGAAAGAGGGATGAGGATCGGGGGAAAGGGAAAAGAAAACAGAGGACTGAATCCATCACTTCAAGGGAGGAAGAGAGAGGAAGGCATTGACATGCAAAGACAGAAAAGAGAGGTAGAGAAGATCAGTAAAAGAGGAAAGAGAGAAAAGAAGGAGGCAACAAAGTAATCTGGAGGTACAGAGTGAAAAGTGAGATTAGACAGATAGAGATGAAGACACAAAGATTTGTTGGATGAAGATGTAAGAGAGCAAGAAGTGATTGCGTAATGATGGATGGAGGAAAAACAACAAAGTGAACGGCAACAGCTTTGACCTGTCATCTGTCTGTAATGAAGGAGAGAAGGGAGGAAGAGAGGAAAGGAGGAGTGACAGTTTGATTTTCCTAGCCAGGCGTTCATTCCCATATTCCCTGGCAAGCTCTCACCTGATGGAAAGATGGCAGAAAATCAATAGTCCATGTGCGTAATGGAGTAATGACTCTGAGTATATGTGTATGTGTGTGTGTGTGGATAATGATAAGTGTGTGTGTATCTGCCCGATCCCTAAGCAATCACACACAGCTTAAGCCAGTCCCAAGGGGTGGGGGCCACTTTAACTAACAACTTCATTACTGCAGCCACACACACACACACACACACACACACACACACACACACACCAACACCAAAACATGCCCTAACACAAACCCTGTTGATCATCAACTATAGACTTTTTACAAATACCATTAAGTCAAAAGTTTTACGTGTGACTAATCTAATTCCAGTTATATTTTGAAATATACCTGCAAGCATTTTACATTTAAATGTGTCATTTGAATGCCCATATACAAGAGTTAACTCCCCCCCTACAGTCATCAGTGATTCACATTTTGATGTTGTGGTACCTAAAGTGTTATGTAGATATACCCAAATACTTTGGTGATAAGAAATCAATTTAATTGTCTTTAAAGGGCTACACATACAGTCCAGGTGTATCAGCATGGCGCCCCTTTGTGTGTGTGTGTGTGTGTATGTGTGTTTATCCAAACAGCTCTCAACGTGTTTCCAGTCTCTGCCAAGTTGTTCTGTGGCTGTGAAAACATTCCCAGTTCTGGGAATGTGAGGCCCTGGCGCACACACACACACACACACACACACACACACGCAGAGATGCACCTCAATCAACCAATTAGGTCATCAAGGGGATCTCTCATCACAAAAACAGGCTTACTGCCATGACCAAATGATGGGGTGCTGGCGTACAAACACACACACACACACACACACACACACACACACACACACACACACTTACGCACACACATGCACACAAACACAGCCGTGATCCTCGTCTGGCTCCAAACCCAAGAGACGCTGATCCACAGAATGCACATACATGTGCACACAGTTACATACACACTGCGACGATGGAAACACACACACACACACACACACACACACACACACACACACACACACTCACACACAATTCAAACAGACATGTGGCCCCCAACTCATTATGGGTCCACTGATCAAAAAGAATGATGCTCCCTGTAACTATCTACCAGAGGAGGATGGAGAGAAAAGAGGAATTTGGACAAAAGGCGGCCCGTTGCGGCTCGGCGGCAGCGCAGACCAGCAGCTCATGGCGGCAGCCCCCTCTGTTTACTAGCGGCTAATTAATTCGCCACATATGCTGAGAACATCTGTCGCTAGTGACCTGCCGGGAGAGCAGAGGACGCACTGCTGCGACGGCCCGCCCCCCCCCCCCCCACCCCCACACTCTCATTAGCACACACACATACAGTTTTACACACGCACAAAGAGGGACACACACATACACATAGACATGGATGAATGTATGCACTTGTGTGTTCAGACACATAGCTTCACACACCAAGATATAACTATGTTGAGACACATACACAAACTTTGATCTGTCAAAACTTGTCTTAATTGTTTTCCCTGCAAGATTAGTAGAGGTTCAAAGCATTGAATAATTCAAAACCAATTACACTCACACATACAGGAATCAGTGATAATTTGCAACACTTTGGTGCAATTATCTACAATATCAATGTTGATTTATTTTACAGGGAATAACTTAATTATTTATATACTTTATCAAAGATTTGGGGGAAGAGCTCAACAAGCTGGTCATTGATTTTTAAAGGTGTGTTTTCTGGATATTTACCTTGAAGGCATAATGGTGCTGGTCAGAAAATATGAAGCATAGACTTCTTCCAAAAATGTTATTCACTGTTGACCAAACAATGTAATATTGGTATTCTGCATAGGTGCTCATCAAGGTGTAGTCAGTTGAAGGGCAGCCAACTTCAAAAGTTGACACAAAATCTATCCGATGTGGGCAGATATTAATGTAATGACAGCATGAGGTACTTTCATGATGCCTATAATTTTCACTGGTTTTATCTAAAAAATATAAATACATTTTTAGTTTTTTGTATTGTATCACTGCAGGTGAGTTTATGTCCATTAGTTTCCACATAGGTGTAAACTGTATGTTTTTGCATCTGTAATTCAGCACCTCTGCAGTGTTGATTCAAAGTGCTGGCCTATTCCACACCTTCAGTAATATTTAGCACACTTTTTGTCTGTCCTTCATGCTGCGCTGTGTTGAAGCCAAACTTAGCGAAATAAAAAAGTGAAGACCTGAGAGTGTGCAAACCGCAGCACCAGCAGAAAAACTCCCACCAGCCAATCAGATTCATTAACCTCCACTATCCCACAATCCCCCCCAGGGGGACCTATAGAGACAAAGACAAACTCTCTTCCCCTTGTGTCCTGCATGTCCCCCCTCTTTCTGCCTCCCACACTCCATAACACACACCCAGTTCCCCCACCCTCCCTCACATGCCCAACGACCAGGTTTCAACAGAGGAATAACTAACAGGAACATAATTAACAAAGTGCAGGTCTAACTTATTTCTACAAAATAGACTGAGAAGTAAGAACTATGATTATGGTCCTCTTTTTGAGGAGTTTCCCACTATGAAAGTACGGCCAGTGTTCTCATAATTAGGTGTCAGGGTGCATCGATGGGTATAGTGTGCTTCAGCTGAGCTAAATGGCTTGGTATAGCATTTAGATTGAAGCTACTGATAGTCTATATTGACGACGTTTCATTTCCGCGATTGTTCAGGTGCCGCCGGAAATTCCACCGGATGTACCGAATTTGGATGTCCGTCACCTTCCGCTTTCTTTGTGTTGGCATTTTAAACTCCGGTGGATTTATGAGGACTATGGTAAACTGCTCCTCAGATCTCTGCAGGGTGAATCCAGACCAGGCTAGTTAGATTATCTGTCCAATCTGAGTTTTCTGTTGCATGCAGGTCCGAAGTGGGACTAATTTTCAGCCCTGGAGTTTCATGCCTTAGACCGGCCCACTTCACTTCACGACTGACTATATTAAAGTGCTCATATTATACTCATTTTCAGGTTCATAATTGTATTTAGAGGTTGTACCAGAATAGGTTTACATGGTTTAATTTTCAAAAAACACCGTATTTTTGTTGTACTACACATTGCTGCAGCTCCTCTTTTCACCCTGTGTGTTGAGCTCTCTGTTTTAGCTACAGAGTGAGGCATCTCACTTCTGTTCCATCTTTGTTGGGAGTTGCACATGCACAGTAGCTAGGTAAGCACTGCTAGCTTGTCAGTTACAGAGCATGAGGTCATGCCATGGCGAGCATTATAACGTGTGTTACAAAGTGACGCACGTTCGTCACGGAAGTAAAGGCTGGACTACAATAGAGCTGTTTGGAGCAGTTTGTGAACAGTGTTTTCTCTGGAAGATGATAAGTCCCTTTGGGGTGGACTTTGGGCTTTTTCACTTTGTAAACCTATAACATGCACAAAAAGATATATAACACAAAAAGGAAAGGGAAAAAGACAAAAAGGATAATATGAGCACTTTAAACAAATTTAATTAAAACCTTGGTATATAAGTCTGCAATAGCGCCCTGTTCTCTACAGCCTTGTAATTCAGTGATTTTTTTGTAAAATATCACTATTTCCAATTCAGTGAAAATATATACAGTGGTGCTTCACAATGTAAATTTATTAGAAAAGTTAACATCTTTACAACAACCCAATGATGTTCAACAATATCAGAATATTTTTTCTGTGCAAATAAGTAATAACAGATATCCAAAACTTGAAATTAAATGACGAATTTGATAAATTGTATTGCACTTTCTAATGACACCATAATCAATTTTTTCCTTTGTACCATATTTCATATAACTTTCTCTTCTCTTCTTCTTCTGTCAGTAGTGGGCTTTGTATATTTACTATCCTAATTTTGAGGAGAAAGGCATAATGGGTCACGAGTAATATTTGGGCACAAAAAGTGATTATATTGTAACTAATCTGATCATGTCTGCTTGTTCACACACTACAAGAGTTTACAGTAGATGTGCCTTCCACACTGTCAGCTGCTATCCCTCGCACACTACCGGCTCTGCTTCTGACACTAAATCCCATTTTAGAAATTGTCAGCACAAATCTCCACTTTTTACAAAGATTTCGGATAGTGCCGAATCATCTGGCATCATTAATTATCCCAGGGTATTTTTCATATTGAGCAGGTCTACACCACACTCTTATTAATTCTTATAATATTCAGTCAATGAGCAACCCTACCTGCCCACTCTAGAGTTCTGGGCTCATGGCTGGTGCTTGGTAACGTTACTGGCTCTTCATTTTCCCTGTTAGCAGCAAACCGGACTAGTGGCTGCTGCTGTGGAGCTACAAGAAAAAGTTTGATTCATAAACATAAACGCTGGTTTGCAGGCAACATTGTATTGTTTTGCAAGAACCATTGTTGCTCTGTCCGGTGCGTAGCGCCACCCAAGACAATTGCGAAAATGCCAATAAACCAGAGCACGTTTTTTTCCCATCCCGGAATGCTGTGCGGACTTGCCAGACCCTCTTCCGCAGCGCTGTGGAGGAAGGTCTGGCAACGCAAGACTGAGCTACAGATAGCTGACGCTTAATGCCAGTACTATTTCCATTTAAAGATATTTGAACATAATGATATTTATGTAAAATGAATTACATAAAATATATATAAATATATAAAAACCCATCAGAAAAGTCAGTCAGTCAGCAGGTCATTAAAGTTGTCACCTCACCTGTCCCTGTTAATTTGCTGAGGAATCAAATAAAGCATTAATGTGTTTTCAGAGTCTCCTCACCTTCAGCTCCACTGAAGACCTCTAATGCAGCCGGTCAGTCAGTCAGTAAACCAATCAGTCAGTCAACTTCTCTTGCCGTAACTCAGTCAACCAACCACTGAACAAGTCAACAAGTCAGTCACTCGGCGAAGCGGACGACCAAGCATCCAGTCATTCAAGCAGCCACCCAACCAGTGAGCCCCCCACCTGTCCCTGCTAATTTGGTGAGGAATCAATTAAGGCTGTGTTTGCTGAGTTCTCCTTGCCTTCAGCTCATCTGCTCCTCTCTAATGCAATTGTCCTGTGTGCTGCGTGCAGAGCGGCATAATAAAGTGATAAGGCTAATCAGGTTGGCTGCTCCTCTCCTCTCCCCATACGCACACTACACTTATTCTATTAGATGTGTAATGAGATTCTGCACTCCATCAACACGATGCCGCTATGCATGTGTGTGTGCATGAGAAAAGGTGTGTCTTCATCTGTGTGTGTGTGTGTGTGTGTGTGTGTGTGTGTGTGTGTGTTTGAGCGAGAGAGCTTCTGTTCTTGCAGAGGAAATTTGCTCCATTTACATTCTATCATTAGCTTGAAACAAATGTGCCCTTGAGCTTAGCGCCCCTGTCTCTCTCGGCTGCAAACACTTTACTTTGGCAGGCGATCATAGTAACATGCACGTGCATGCACAGATGCACACAGACACACACTCAAGTAAGACACATCAGCATATATTCGAATAGAGAAATGCACAAATACACACTTAAATGAAACTAACTGCACAAAGTATTACTCAAATGAACGTGCACTACTACATGTGCGGGTGCGACATCATTAGTTTAGGAACCATCTTACTTTTTTAATCAAGTAAACACGCATGTAAGCAACACACACACACACACACACACACACACACACATTTTCACTTCTATCCATCCACTCACCCCTTCATTTATCCATCCATGTAACAACCACATCTTACCTATCACATACACAAAAACAGGACCATTCAACCAACCACCAACTGACACACACACACACACACACACACACACACACACACACACATACTAACAAGTGCTGGCACCCACCCCATCCAGACAAGTAGAGAGAGTGATGGTCGAATAGATGTAGAGGACACAGGGCTCCATGATGTGTAGAACAGTTCTGGTCAATGGGCCAGATAATGAGTTGCCATAAACAGCAGCAGTCTTCCACTGTCCAGCTCAGCTCATTACCGTCGCTAGCATATGTAATCAGTGTGTTGCTGGTGCGTGTCTTAATGTACTCTACTCTGCTGTTTCTCAAAGACAGGGTTGGGCCCACAGGGTGGGTCACGAGAAGGTAAGAATGGATCAGTGGATCATCCTCGGGAAACATTGGTGATTGGTATTCAAAGCTGTGAACACTGGCCAAGTGATGAGGCCTAAGTCTTTCCAGTTCTGATGAATGTCATAATGTTTAGGCTAAATAAGCTAGTAAAGAGTACATTATGTGGTGCAAAATACTCCATTATTTGTAGCCCAAAATGTGTTATTTTTATTAAATAAAAATTGCAAACAATGTTGAAGCATGAAGTCAAAATGGCTGCAAGCAATTAACTATAAAGCACAAGCTTATATATTCCTTCTTTTGTGACTTACCTCATTAACATAAATCAGTGGAAAGACAAAACAACAGAGGGTATACAGTATATGGCCATTTTGGAGGCCAGAAAGCTGTCACAGAGACATAATTAGAAAACACGCACACACCCTCACACACACATACAAACACAATATCAAGCTGTGCACATGCTCATTAACTCCTCGAGTATGATAAAACATGATTCTCTCTCATCCCACCCAAGATTTCATGAAGAGGAGATAGTATTTCAAGCTGCCGACACTAAATCTCTAATTATAACTTTATTTGAAGAAAACAAGGGAGCACTTAATAAGCAAATGAGAGTGATAATAACTTGGAATATGGATTGGACCTAACAGACTAGATTATAGGGGTAAACCCCTGCTGAGAGAGAGCGAGAGAGAGAGAGAGAGAGAGAGAGAGAGAGAGTTGTAAATAATATGACAGAACGAGTAAATTATGAGGCTAAATACTCAAAGCTGTAATTATGGCTTTCTTTGAATAGACAGACATGAGTGGGTATGAGGATGATCGGATAAAAAAAAAGTTAACTGCCTTCCTCATTTGCTCTCATTCACGCACAACGGACACTCATTCTGCCTCTTACTTTTTCTGTCTTGGTGGGAGTTTTCCATTGTGTTTTGTTCTCCCAGATTTTAAAAAGAGACAGTAGAGTTAATTTAAATGAGTAAATGAAGATGCTAGCCTTGGAGCCAGATCAATCTGTGAGCTCATGTTTTATTTGCTCTGGTAGATACGTCCCCTTCCAGTTCATACAGATTTCCAGCCGACCAGGCCCTGGCCGTGCCACACGCTACCGCCAGAATAAACCTAGCTTAGTAAAATGGGGGGCTTTTGAGGCATTTTCGGGGGAAAAAACATTTTGGATGCAACTTTTTGTTGAAGTACAACACTCGTTCACAGACATATTGATGCGACATCATCACAGCTCTGCACGTTGTAGTGTTTACATTTCTCCGTCGCTCAGTGCTACATCGCATGATTTGTTGCTCTCATTGATGTAGGTCTATTTAATTGCATCCAGAGGCATTTTGGTCTTTCATTGCGTCCCTTGGAAATAAAAAATTAACTGAGAGGTTCCAAACTAACTCACATTTGCGTTTGGTCTGCCGATGTCAAGCTATGAAAGTGCAGAAGTTTCTCCTGGTTTATTTAAACTTTTTTAAGGGGCCCTCTAATGATTTTACAAATAAAGATCTGTTTATCATGAGGAGCCTGTAAAAAACAAATGTATGACGTTTCTGTGGCTCTAGAGGAGCTTGGTCAAGTTTTAGAAAATCTGACTGACTGACTGGCATTAGATATGTGTTGACTTGGGCTTAGAAACCTTTTAAAGGTCCCAAGGCATGAACATTTCACTTTATGAGGTTTTGTAACATTAATGTGAGTTCCCCTAGCCTACCTATGGTCCACCAGTGGCTAGAAATGGCGATAGATGTAAACCAAGCCCTGGGTAACCTGCTCTGCCTTTGAGAAAATGAAAGCTCAGATGGGCCGATCTAGAATCTCCTCCTTATGACGTCATAAGGAGCAAGGCTACCTCCCCTTTCTCTGCTTTGCCCGCCCAGAGAATTTGGCCCGCCCATGAGAAAGGGAGAGACATCATGGCTTGAAAACAAGTGAAGCATGGCAGTTGGTCAAGGTCACACCCCCACCCTCCACCTTGCCCCCCCTCTCTACTCCTCAATAGCATTTAAAGCTACAGACACAGAAATGGCAGATCCTAAGTAAAGCTCATTGTGGGACTGGCTCTAGTGGCTGTAATTCTGCACCAAGGCTGAATTTCGATTAATCCGATTAATTAATCTGTCACTCCTAAAGTCCTCCTACTTTATGTAAATTATTACTAGGCTACTAAATCACTGGTAAATTCCTGTGTTGTTGAAAAACAAAACTGAAAAATACTACAGTACTGATAAAGAATAATATTCATTTTAAGACCGCAAATATCACTTTTCATAATTATTGGCTGCTTACACATTAGCCTGGGATGAAGGTATGTACTATATTGTGCTATATTAGCTAATGTGAAATAGATAATATACATCATATAGGCGTATCTGCAAGGTCTTTGTTAGGCAAACATCCATGTAAGCAAAAAAAAACAAAAAAAAAACAGGCTATACAGACACTGTGTTTTCTCGGTTTTCAACCTTGCAGGTGAAAACATTGCACTAATAAAAACTGTGGAGATTGGAAATACATTCATTCAGTCTGAGACAGTCTCATCTTCTCCTTTGTTGCTGTTTTTTGTCCTGCACCTTTACCAAACTGGGGTTAGATGTGCACATTTTTTGCAGGGTCTTTTTACCCATCGCTAAAAGACACATTGGCCATTTAAAGGCAAATTGTTATTAATTTTGACAGCCTGAAAAAAAGACCTCAAATCCACAACATCAATAAATAATGTAATGTGTCTTAACCCACTGAGCTGTCTGAAAGAATAACAATCCTGTCTAATTTTGGGGTACAAGTCAGTGTAGTTGTAGTTACAAATCGTTGGCACTGTGATGACTTTTCAACCCCAATTTAACACACGATCCCAGCTCCCACCAAGGTCTCTCTCTTTTTTTGTGTATCACACCCTCTTTCATTTTTTTTCTCTGTAACCCCTTTTAGTCCTCCGTCTGTTTCCAAATCTCTTTAGATTTGTCTTGAGCTACAGGATATGAAATTGACTTGTAAAAAGGAGACAAGTAGTCACAGAGGGTTTTGCCATTCAAGGTTGATTTCATTTTATTCGCTATCAGGGCTGTCTGTCCGTTTGCATGTTAAAGATATGAGCAGGGTGTGCATGTGTGTGTGTGTGTGTGTGCGTGCATGCGTGCTGCTCTGCGCTTTGTGTCTCTGCCATTCAGCCAGCTGTACATATGTCACACAATCTCACTTTCTATACATGGTTATATTTGACATATGCTTAACGGGGCCTTGGGGGATCGCTCGCAGCATTGTGTGTGCGTATGTAGGTGTGTGTACGTGTGTGTGCGTCCCTTACTATCACTATGTGCTCCTGTACCAATCCAATGAAGTTGTCTGAGAATGACAGCTTCATTATCTTGTATGAAAGTGGGACAAATGGAGGCTTGTCTCTCTATCACTCTGAGTGTAAGCATGGATAGCTGAAAAAAACAAAAACCTTAAAAAAACACACACACACACACACACACACACACACACACACACACACACACACACACACACACACACACACACACACACACACACACACAGCTATAATTCCTTTTACTTTGTTTTCTTTGTTCCCCAACTTGTCTCAGGCTTGTGGTTCAATCTCTCCAATCGACCATCTCCCTCACACTTTCTACTGATGAGTGTGTGTGTGTGTGTGTGTGTGTGTGTGTGTGTGTGTGTGTGTGTATGTTGGCAGCTGGGAGCAGTAAATGATGACTGTGTCTAAATGTTGATCACTGGGAGATGCTCTGTTGTTCTGAAATGAGGTGGTAGGGGAGATGTGTGTGTGTGTGTGTGTGTGTGTGTGTGTGTGTGAGAGTGTGTGTTTTGGGGGGTCGCTGGCAGATGTCAAACAGTTGAAGCTTCACACAGACGTGCTGACAACTCTCTTAGTAACTGGGCACCTTAGGGGGGCAAGACAGGTGTGTGTGTGAGAGAGAGGGAAACAGACGTGACCTACCCTCCTCCATCCCATCCCATCTGCATCGTGACATCTGACAGGGGCATCACACCAGGCCAATCCACCAATCCATGTGAGAGTGTGTGTGTGTGTGTGTGTGTGTGTGTGTGTGTGTGTGTGTGTGTGTGTGTGTGCGTGCGCGTGGTGTCTTCATATCCAATAGAAAGGTAATAGTATGTAAATGACCCCACATATGTCATCCATGAGAAGATGGGGATGGACACACACACACACACACACACGTTACCCCCTCTCTATTACACACACCCACACACACACACTTTATGCCCTCAGGGTTGTGGGGTCTCGGCCTCTGTCTGATTTCTTTGGGTCAGTTTCTCACACTTCTGACAGGGTCACACACCTCTCCTCTGATTATTAACCTGCAGTAAAACCCCACACATCCAAACATTGAGCGCATTGGTGTATGTGAGTGATTAAGAGCAGGAGAGTGTGTGTGAAGAGAGGAAAATGACAAACTGTTCATGTGTACATGGAAAAGAGATTGAGACAGAGAGAG
>NC_050175.1:15590632-15665632 GCF_008315115.2 Sander lucioperca
GTGAAGTCTTCACTTCAAGACAAAGTTCAGTGCTGGTCTAAATAATGTAGAATCAAATTTTAAATAAAGTATTTCAAAAGGTTTCAGAATAAAGGAACTTGATACATCTGAGGAAGATATTGTTTCAAGTATTTTTTAGAGCTGAAACAATTACTTAATTTTTGTATCTTTTGGTTTTTAAGCAAAAAATGCAATATATGCAAATAATGAATATTTTATGGCTTTCTTTGTCTACTGTGATTTGGGTTTTGGATAGTTGGTCGGACAAAACAAGAAATGTGATATGCTAAGTTCACATTTTCTGATAACTAAAGGTCAGTTAACAGGAAGCAAATCTAGTATACAACAAAGTCAAAAACTGTGTAATTCAGTCACTATTATATGTTGAATTACCCAACATGATCAGCCATTGTTTAAAATATTGGATTTTTTTTAAATCCATTTTGGTCCTCAATGACCCCCAGCAAGCCATCCTTATAATCTAGCATGTTGCTCCAATCCTACAGGATTATTATATATTAGTAATAACGGTATGATTAGTATCATCATTTTAGCCATAGTGTGATCTTAAATCCATATGACATCTATAATGACACAAACCTGGCATCTTGTACCATATTATAAAAATACTACACTTCCTTATCCAGACTGGCCAAACAGTAGAATTAAACAATGTTTATGAATTATTTTGTTGTGTTCACAATTAATTAATGGTTGTGAAATCACCAAATGTAAGTACCAAAGCTGCTTTTGGCCTTTTATTGCTAAAAAGGAAAGTGAACTTCTGCATTCATTGAAAATTGTGTTTCTCACCTGACACAAAATTGATTTGCGATAGAAATAGTTTGCGATATGTTTAGAATGCTGCCACTATCACTGCCTACAGGCATACATGCTGTCTCTAAGAATGAGTCACCAGATTAGACCTGCTTTTTTTGCACATTCCCATTCAGTGACGCTGAACTTAAAGACTCAAAGAAAGAAAATGTTCACATGAACACATCAGGCACTGAAATAAAAACAACATAATAAATATATTAAGCAATCTTTATTTGTACTTCTCTCAATTTTCTCAGGCCAGAAGGAGGTGTGTCACACAATGATGCCTGCCTTGGAGTACAGAGGAGCACACTTATCAAAGATGTTGTTGGTGGCGAACAGTCTTGACCGGCTGGAGGGAGGAGAGGACACCAGGAGGATGGATGGAGAAAAATGGGGGGGGAAAATAGAGAAAAGGAAGGACATTCAATCTTGTTTTGCCTTCATCAAGTTAAAATATCAGAGTTCAAACATAAGGCTAATAGAAGGTTAAAACAAAACAAACACCAGTGGTCACCCACTTCAAATGTGTCAAAAAAGTAATTTTTCATCCATTTCAAAAATTCTGCAAACCAATCAAAGGCCCAAGACAATTAGGAGATGACCTGTGCAACAGGGAACACAGACTGCGTCTTATATTCATCTGTATTCAATGACTCTCATCTCTCTCTCTTTGTATCTGGATACATACTGAATCATTTCTGAAACTGAAGTAGAGTTGTAAGGATGCACTTGTGTAGTGTTTTATGATGAGCATGTGATTATGGGCAGAGAGGCAAAAGTGGTTTTAAGTTCATCCATCTTCTTCCGCTTATCCGGTAACGGGTCGCGGGGGTAGCAGCTCCAGCAGGGGACCCCAAACTTCCCTTTCCCGAGCCACATTAACCAGCTCCGACTGGGGGATCCCGAGGCGTTCCCAGGCCAGGTTGGAGATATAATCCCTCCACCTAGTCCTGGGTCTTCCCCGAGGCCTCCTCCCAGCTGGACGTGCCTGGAAAACCTCCCTAGGGAGGCGCCCAGGGGGCATCCTTACCAGATGCCCGAACCACCTCAACTGGCTCCTTTCGACGCGAAGGAGCAGCGGCTCTACTCCGAGCTCCTCACGGATGACTGAGCTTCTCACCCTATCTCTAAGGGAGACGCCAGCCACCCTCCTGAGGAAACCCATTTCGGCCGCTTGTACCCTGGATCTCGTTCTTTCGGTCATGACCCAGCCTTCATGACCATAGGTGAGGGTAGGAACGAAAACTGACCGGTAGATTGAGAGCTTTGCCTTCTGGCTCAGCTCTCTTTTCGTCACAACGGTGCGATAAATTGAGTGTAATACCGCACCCGCTGCGCCGATTCTCCGACCAATCTCCCGCTCCATTGTTCCCTCACTCGCGAACAAGACTCCAAGGTACTTGAACTCCTTCACTTGGGGTAAAGACTCATTCCCTACCTGGAGAAGGCACTCCATCGGTTTCCTGCTGAGAACCATGGCCTCAGATTTAGAGGTGCTGATCCTCATCCCAGCCGCTTCACACTCGGCTGCGAACCGATCCAGTGAGTGCTGAAGGTCACAGGCCGACGATGCCATCAGGACCACATCATCTGCAAAAAGCAGCGATGAGATCCCCAGCTCACCAAACTGCAACCCCTCTCCACCCCGACTACGCCTCGATATCCTGTCCATAAATACTACAAACAGGATTGGTGACAAAGCGCAGCCCTGGCGGAGGCCAACTCTCACCTGAAACGAGTCCGACTTACTGCCGAGAACCCAGACACAGCTCTCGCTTTGGTCGTACAGAGATTGGATGGCCCTGAGAAGGGACCCCCTCACCCCGTACTCCCGCAGCACCTCCCACAGTGTCTCCCGGGGGACCCGGTCATACGCCTTCTCCAGATCCACAAAGCACATGTAGACCGGTTGGGCATACTCCCAGGCTCCCTCCAGGATCCTTGCGAGAGTAAAGATCTGGTCCATTGTTCCACGACCAGGACGGAATCCGCATTGTTCCTCTTCAACCTGAGGTTCGACTATCGACCGAACCCTCCTTTCCAGCACCTTGGAGTAGACTTTACCGGGGAGGCTGAGAAGTGTGATACCCCTGTAATTGGCACACACCCTCTGGTCCCCCTTTTTGAAAAGGGGAACCACCACCCCGGTCTGCCACTCCTTAGGCACCGTCCCCGACTTCCACGCAATGTTGAAGAGGCGTGTCAACCAAGACAACCCCTCCACACCCAGAGCTTTAAGCATTTCTGGACGGATCTCATCAATCCCTGGGGCTTTGCCACTGTGGAGTTGTTTAACTACCTCAGCAACTTCCACCAGGGAAATTGACGACAATCCCCCATCATCCTCCAGCTCTGCCTCTACCATAGAGGGCGTATTAGTCGAATTTAGGAGTTCCTCAAAGTGCTCCTTCCACCGCCCTATTACCTCCTCAGTTGAGGTCAGCAGCGTCCCATCCTTACTGTACACAGCTTGGATGGTTCCCCGCTTCCCCCTCCTGAGGTGGCGAACGGTTTTCCAGAAGCACCTTGGTGCCGACCGAAAGTCCTTCTCCATGTCTTCTCCGAACTTCTCCCACACCCGCTGCTTTGCCTCTTTCACGGCAGAGGCTGCAGCCCTTCGGGCCCTTCGGTACCTTGCAACTGCCTCCGGAGTCCCCTGGGATAACATATGCCAGAAAGACTCCTTCTTCAGTCGGACGGTTTCCCTGACCACCGGTGTCCACCACGGTGTTCGTGGGTTGCCGCCCCTTGAGGCACCTAAGACCCTAAGACCACAGCTCCCCGCCGCAGCTTCAGCAATGGAAACTTTGAACATTGTCCACTCGGGTTCAATGCCCCCAGCCTCCACAGGGATGCACGAAAAGCTCCGCCGGAGGTGTGAGTTGAAAGTCTGTCGGACAGGGGCCTCCTCCAGACGTTCCCAGTTCACCCGCACTACCCGTTTGGGTTTACCAGGTCTGTCCAGAGTCTTCCCACACCCTCTGACCCAACTCACCACCAGATGGTGATCAGTTGACAGCTCTGCCCCTCTCTTCACCCGAGTGTCCAAAACATACGGCCTCAGATCAGATGAAACGATCATAAAATCGATCATTGACCTTTGGCCTAGGGTGCTCTGGTACCAAGTACACTTATGAGCATCCCTATGTTCGAACATGGTGTTCGTTATAGACAATCCATGACTAGCACAGAAGTCCAACAACAAACAACCACTCTGGTTTAGATCAGGGAGGCCGTTCCTCCCAATCACGCCTCTCCATGTGTCTCCATCATTGCCCACGTGCGCGTTGAAGTCCCCCAGCAGAACTATGGAGTCCCCTACTGGAGCCCCATACAGGACTCCATTCAGGGTCTCCAAGAAGGCCGAATACTCCGAGCTCTTGTTTGGTGCATACGCACAAACAACAGTCAGAGTTTTCCCCCCCACAACCCGCAGGCGTAGGGAGGCGACCCTCTCGTCCACCGGGGTAAACTCCAACGTAACGGCGCTCAGCCGGGGACTTGTGAGTATCCCCACACCCGCCCGGCGCCTCACACCCTGGGCAACTCCGGAGAAGAAAAGAGTCCAACCCCTATCCAGGAGTATGGTTCCAGAACCGAGACTGTGCGTAGAGGTAAGCCCCACCAGATCCAACTGGTAGCGCTCCACCTCCCGCACAAGTTCCGGTTCCTTCCCCCACAGAGAGGTGACGTTCCACGTCCCCAGAGCCAGCGTCTGCTGCCCGGGTCTGGTCCGTCGAGGCCCCTGACCTTCACTGCCACCCATGTGGCAGCGCACCCGACCCCAGCGGTTCCTCCCACAGGTGGTGGGCCCATGGGTTGGAGAGAGAGGTGCCACGTAGCTTTTTCGGGCTGTGCCCGGCCGGGCTCCGTGGCAAACCCGGCCACCAGGCGCTCGCTGACGGGCCCTCCATCTGGGCCTGGCTCCAGACGGGGGCCCCGGGCTTCCTCCGGGCAGGGTCACATCATCTCTACCTCGTTTTTTTCATGGGGTTTTTGAACCATTCTTTGTCTGGCCCCTCACCTGAGACCACTTTGCCTTGGGAGACCCTACCAGGAGCACAAAGCTCCAGACAACACAGCCCTCAGGTTCATAGGGACACACAAACCTCTCCACCACGATAAGGTGATGGTTCCCGGAGAAGGGAAGGGTTTTAAGTTGATTTTCTTTATATACTTCTGAACAAAAATACCCTTTTCCAATGGAGATGACTGAATGACACTAAGACTGCCATGAGTGTTTTCTGGCTTTCATAAATGGGAAGAAGAAGGTGTACATTCATCCATTATGATTCACAAATACACTCACCACGTGCAACTTTCCTGCTCTGTGTGTGTGTGTGTGTGTGTGTGTGTGTGTGTGTGTGTGTGTAGCAGTGAATTGCTCTTTTCATGAGTGACTGTGACAGGTTTCTCATCAGGCCCTGAAGCCTCCTCGCAGTTAGAGACCATGTACAGCTCAGTCCCCAAACAACAAACACACACTAACATGAACGCATGAACTAAACTGGGTGTAAAAGAGAGAGTTTCCTGTAAAACTACAGAGCACCTGAGACGTAGTCGGTACCACACATGTAAGTGTGTGTTTGTGCGTCTGCACCGGCTGCTGGAACTAAGCGGGGCTCTTAATCACGGCTGTAACAGGCAACATTACCGGCAGCGGCAGCAGGCTAATGATAAATGCCTGAGTCTCCATGCAAACCCTGACCTCCTTTTCTGCTGTGATGCACAAAAAGCTCTAGCTCTCTCACCAAAATACACTCATAAACATGCATTTGGGTACATACACACACAGGCATAAGTTTGCATCAACATATACATCTTGACAAACAAAAACTGCTGAGGCAAATGCACATGGATAAAAATGCATTGCACACACACACACACACACAGGTGTTTCTAAACCCACTTTAATAACCAGCCTGGGTGGTCGGGGAATGCATTGTGCATATGACGTGCAGTGTGTTTTCCAGAAGAAAAAAAAGAAGATGTGTTAAGGTCGGCACTGGAAGAAGATTGCAAGAAAGAAATTGAGAAGTAAATGAGAGAAAGAGAGACAGGGAGAGAAAGAGAAGTGGAGATATAAGAGTATTAAATTAAATGTAAATGAGAGAGAAAGAACCAAAGAAAGATAAATAAAAGGGAGAAAGAGAAATCAGTACATGAGAGAGACAGATGGTAAAAAAAAGAAGTAAATGAGAGAGATTTTGCAACAGAGGGAGTGAGTAGTTATAAACGAGTGTAAAGTTTTGATGAAGGACAAACTAATGTCAGGGACTGGGGCGGTGCGGGCTTCCTGCTCCCCGGCTACCACATGTGATCCCGCCTGTCACTCACACTCCATCGCCATGACAATCATCGTAATGCAGACGCCTGGGGGCGGGGACAAGCCTGTCCTTGTAACAAACAGAAGCCCTCCGCAATCTGACGCCAACAACTGCGGAGAAGATCTCACACACATGTTTTACACACACAAACGACCAGCAAACGGTGATGCCACACAAAGAGAAACTCTTGTACACAAAACTTGAAGCAAATTCTAAATTCAGCTTTTCAACAGTTTTCAGTAACAATGATGTGATGTGATGTGATGTGGTACTGTCACGGTTTTTAGAGCATGCTGCGTGTTTTGTGAAACACATTCATTGTGTAATATGCACCATGTGGTTGCCTGTGCATCTCGATACATTTATTTGTGTGTGTGTGTGTGTGTGTGTGTGTGTGTGTGTGTTTTGTGCTTATTAATGTATTCATTGTATGTATTTATACAGTGCATGTGAGTTTGTGATCGGTGTAATCACATATGTGTATGTGTATGTGAGAGAGAAGTGTGAGAGAGAGACAGAGAGATGGTGTGTGTGTGTGTGTGTGTGTGTGTGTGTGTGTGTGTGTGTGTGTGTGTGTCTGTGTGTGTTAGCCATGGGGTAGGGAGCAGGGACTTGTCAAGCTGAAGAAGAGATGGCAAACTGGATGGTGATGCCAGCCCTGTGTGACAGCTCCTTCACACACATATGCACACGCTTACACGCACACACATACACACATGCTGTAACCCCCCCAAACCTACCCTAGCCCACACTCTAGAGCTGTGAAAGCTGGGATGCAGAAAGAAAACGAGACTGGTGGAACCTCCTTTTAACTGGAGGCTGATTGGTGTGTGTTTGTGGGAGGTGGTGGGCTGGTGGGGAGGGAGAGGGGGGCAGGGGGGGTTCAAAGTGTCACATCAATTTGTGGCTGCGCTGTTTCTGAAAGAGGCTAACCCCACTGCCACTTAAGCTTAGCACAACAGTGAACAGCATACTGTCAGACAGGACACATACATACAGTACACACACACACACACACACACACACACACACACACACACACACACACACACACACACACACACACACACACACACACACAGGTATACTTGTAGAAATGCAGGCACACAGTTATAAAGTTTTTACAGTAGGGAAATTCCAAACCCTTCACAAGTTGTATGTATTGCGTTGTCATTTTGATTTACTACTGCAAAACATTCTGATTATATTAACTATAATATGTGTTCCTTCAGCACCACGTGCCATAATACAAGATAACAACACATACTGACAGTATTTCTGGTAATTTTACATACAGGATGACATTAGTGCAGCAAGGCTTGAGAAATGCAACACCATGGAAACAATCGCTAAACAGATCTTGATGTATTTTAAGACTGATCTTAACATCTTAAACTTAACATCTACACACATCCACACACACACACATAGTTGAGCTACATGCCATTTTCTGCAAATCTATCAAAGCATTTGCCTGAAATTATATTTTTATATTTTGGTGGGATGTTCCATTGTGCCTCTGAGCCCAGAGCGCAAGCAGCCAACTGAGGGGAGGTTGCTGGTTAGAAGCCCCCAGGGGTGACCTGGCCCAGGCCCCAGACCACTTTAACCACTCGTCTCCATTAACAGGCTCCCAGATATCATTATGCTCCCTGGGGACCAGGCGTGCTCTAACCAACCATTTACCCTCTCTCCTCTATTTCTCTCTCTCATTTCTCCCTCTCTCTGCCATGATGTTACTCAATGAAAAAAGACAGCGGGGAGAAAAAAATATGAGATTGATTTATTTGCTTCAGTGTTCTTTGGGATGGAGTCCTCTCCCTCGCTTTCTCGCCTGTTTCTCTCTCTCTTTCTCTGCAAACTCAAACCAATTAGTGAGCAGAGCACTTGTAGCGGGGAATGTAGGGCAAGCGAGGAGTAATAAAAAAGTATTGACTTTTTTGTGACTGTACGCGGCGTGAAAGGGGTGCCGCGGCCTTGTCCGACATGAAAGGAGCTCCATTAATTTCACTTATTTCACCCAGGCCCCTGTCAGGAGGCCCTAATGCATCCCAGGCACACTTCTCACATGCAGACACTCAGACAGCCCAACGCAGCTCGTGCCTAGTTATACCAAATGAGTTTACATTATATATCTGAGTGAGAGAGAGGGGGGAGTGCAAGAGAAAAGAGTAATTTCTAATTCCCTGGTTGAGACACAAAGCGAGGCCTTTCATACGTAGTTAATTTTGCCCCAGCCTCACCTCCTCATGCTCCTCTGCTTTCTCTCGCCCGTTCTGCATCATGTAAAAGCCACAATTCCAGGAAAATAACCTACAGTACCAAAACAGGACCACAACAACGCCTGAGAATAAGATAGTAAGACTTTGTTTTCAATTTCCTAGTGACCATTAAAATAAAAAGTAAAGCAAAGTGGACATACATGTTGGCTTACAAAAGGTGTAAAAGTCTTATTGTAAAATCAATGTTTTTACTTTTTAGAAACAACCTTATTTTAAGATACAGAAGAATGGTATTTATATTGTGGATTATTGTGTTTCCTGCAAAGAGAATATATAGAACATTTGCTAGAATGTGGTTTTCACATAACTGCATAAGCCGTTTTACACAGCAGTGTGGTGGCACACCAAACCTTGATTCAACTTGTAGAAAGAGCCTTGAAACCTGTCTAACCATGTCAGCAACCTACTACATTCTGTTTATCTTCTGCCCACATAGTGGTCATTTGTGCCATTCAGAAACCAAAGTGTTCGGTGCATTCTAGGGATTCCCTGATTGATCACCTGCCGATCATTATTGGCCGATATTTACTAGGGATGCACCAAATCCGAAACCGAACCCCGGCAAAAAGCCCAATATTCGGCCGAATCCGAAGCTGAATCCTAGATTCGGTTCATCCCTAATATTTACTAGAAACACACAAGCGGGCGATCGGCATTAATCTCTTAGTCTCCGATAAACTACACACATATAGTTACACTTTCATGCATGCGGCCAAGAGCAACAACCGCGTGCCTGTGTCTAGGGCTGGGTACCGAATTCAATATTTTTTAGGCACCGACAAATTGCCTCTAAAGAATGGACTATCGAAAAATGCCTTGCCATTCAATACCCAATTTCAATACCTAAGGAGTAAATCTCATTAGCGTCAGTGAGCCAATAAGCATCTACCAAGATCTAATAATTTTTGTGATTGGCTGTCTAACGTTACACGACACAGAGGCAGGCAGGAAAACTCTACGTTACGCACAGAGACGGGGCTCATGTAGTAGGAGCTGAAAAATAAACAGATTTGTGCCGCAATGTGTTGTAATTTATTTTTGTTTTATTAAATTGGTATCGAAAAAAGTATCGTTTAGGAACCGGTATCGAAGTCACGGTATTGGTATTGGTACCGGTACCGGTATTGAAAATATTTGAACGAAAGTGTGTGGTGGACCGAGTGAGACTGCAGAGCGAGCGTTCAGAGCAGAGGAGAGTTTAAGTTTAGCAGCAAAGATATCAAGTGAGAGTACAACACATGGAGGTATAATAAGAAGGCTACAGCAAAGTTAGCAGTTTTGTGCACTGTGTCAAAGCTGTAGCAGAAACACGTTCCTGCGTCACGCGTTTGTGACATTAAACGTGACAAAAAACAAACAAAAACAAAGGCAAACTGGTCTACTGGCAATGGGAAAGGATCTATCATTAGCGGATTTTCCTGTTTAAAAAACCTGCATATATGCGCTAAAGTTTGAGTGAAAAGGATATAAGAAACAAACTTTTAAGAAACAAAAGACTGACTTGTGATTCTTATTCATACTATAGAGTCATAAACCATTTATAGCTAGGTTAGCTTCCACCTGGTGGAGATCCCAGTACACTACAAACAGGCAAACTGGCCTACAGCTATATCAGCTGCAAAAACTAAACAAAACAACACAAAAACGATTGGTATCAGCCATTTATCGGACAATTTTGCTCATTGACGATCGACAATCGGTATTGGCGGCTAAAACTGTGATTGGAGGATCTCTAGTGCATTTTCCATGGTTTTACCACAGTTCTCTTGAAGATTATTCTGACTCCTGATTAAGTAAAACCAGTTAGCAATGAGAGGCTCCGGGAACCTTTCTCATCTGGCTCTTGGGGTTGACCTCCTGTCACCAGGTAAATTCCATTTACCTGGAATTTTAGCATCAACGTGTGTGCGTTTGCATGTGCACACACGCATGCATGTGTATGCCAGAGATAGATGCACCACATGAGTGTCTATGTAGGTTTATGTGTGTGTGTGTGTGTGTGTGTGTGTGTGTGTGTGTGAAAAAGAGCGAAGAGTGAGAGGCTATCTGTAGACAGAAACTAATCAGTGTGTGTGAGATAAGAAAGCAGCCTTTATGGTGTATGGTAATCAGCCCCCCCTCGGCCTGCCTCCGCCATGCATAATCACCACGACTTATTCACATGATTGATGAAATATGCTTCTGTGAAATCCAAGCTGCTTTTGTTATCATCCTGTTTTTCCCCTCTCACCCCTTTCCTTTTTTCTCAATCTTTTTTTGTCTTGTTCAACCTCTCTGTCTCTCTAAACATCTCTCCCCTGCTCTGCAGTGGTCAAAGATGTTTGGGACCATGTACAAACAAGAAATTACACACCCAGCATGGGGTCCCTCTTGGAACTATGTACAGTACATGCACACACAGCCACTCTACACATACTTTCCTCTAATAAGGTAGTAATATGATGCATGAGAGATGCATGACAAAATTCTCTGAAGGGGAATATGAAGAAAAGGAAGAGGGAAAAAAGAAAAGATAAGGGTAAGAGGAACGAGTAAACGAGAAGACACATTAATTGTTCTGTCCTGCAGAGAAGTGTTGACTGGATTATAGGGGGATGAGAGGACAGAGAGAAAGAGATTGAGTGATAGATGGAATTAGATGGATAGATGCTTCAGAGAGCTCTCGTCATTGACACTCAAGTGCATTAATCAGGGAATGGTTGCAGAATCCCCAACTAATGCAACATGAAGAAACAAAGAAACCATTTAAACAAAAAGCTGCAGCAAGTCCATATACGGGAGCGGCTACAGCTGACATGTGTCTGTACATGGTGCAAAAAAGTAATACATTACAGAAATACTCAGGAAATCAGTCTCATACATGAATCTCCACCATTTAGAAATGTAACCTGGGCGCCTGGGTAGCTCACCTGGTAGAGCGCACGCCCATATATAGAGGTTTACTCTTCGACGCAGCGGGCCCGGGTTCGGCTACGACCTGCGGCCCTTTGCTGCATGTCATTTCCCCTCTCTCTCCCCCTTCATGTCTTCAGCTGTCCTATAGAAATAAAGGCCAAAAATGCCCAACAAATAATCTTTAAAAAAAGAAATGTAGCCTTAACCAGAATTACTTGAAACACATAACAATCCTAACTGACCTCACTGATGTGAGGCGTCACATTTAACAGTGTTCTTACCAGCTAAGAAACACTCCCATGTTCATTTCACAGCACCATAAGTGAGTTGGCTCTGAAAACTAGGCTGCGTGCTACCTACCAAACCCCATTGTTGCCTGCATGCATTTTATCTGCCTTCCTTCAATATAAGTAAGTTTTAAAGCAGCCATATTATGCTCATTTTCAGGTTCATAATTGTATTTTAAGGTTGTACCAGAATAGGTTTACATGGTTTAATTTTGAAAAAACACCACATTTCTGTTGTACTGCACCACTCTCTCTCACTGCTGCAGCTCCTCTTTTCAGCTGGTCTCTGTTTTAGCTACAGAGTGAGACCTCTTTTCTTCTTCTTCTTCTGTACTATCTTTGCACTGCACATGTGCAGTAGCTCAGATGTAGATCATGTCAGCTAGCTAGCTCCATAGACAGTAAAAGAAAGGCTGTTTCTACAACTTCGGTCAGTTACAAGGCAGGATTAGCTGGGAGACTTCTAAATGAGGGCGCACATGGAAGTAGTTCTTTTGTAGATTATGGTGAATTTATGTGTGTTGTAGCAGTGCTTTGCTATTGAGAACAAGGTAGCATGCTAGCGTTAGCATTAGCATGCTAACGCTACGAGCTAATGGTTGCGGTTAGCCTGCTCGTTTCGGCTTGTGACGTCACAAGCCGTGCCGATTTTGAACAGCTCACCCAGAGACTGAAGGCAGCACACATTCAGAAACTGTATCTCACTCTAAACAGCATGGATGGATTTTTTTCAAAGTTTGTATATGTGTGGAAGCACCAGAGACACAACATAACACCCCAAATCCCAGAAAAAGTGATTTTTTCATAATATGGGCACTTTAAAAAAAAAAAAATCTTCAGCAAATTTGGCATTGCAAAAGTTGCAACAGCAAGAAGAGTTGGCTACAAATCCAGGAAAGATATACAGCATGGAAGAGTGTGATTATTTGTAAAAAAATAAATAAATGTAAAAACATGTATTGGTCAATACATTTTCAGCACTTTAGCTTGAATATCATATGTTTGATTGCATAATCATTTTTTGTTTTCTTTCTTTGAACAGATGTACTCCATTTCAGTGCACATTATACTTCTCTGCCACTCAGCCATGCATTTTCAGTTTAGGTTCAGCTTTACCGCCTAGAGAGTCTTTTAGGGTAAAGTAAAACAGAGCATCAGAACTCATAAAGATGGTTTGGCAAGAGGACTTGGCTAAATAAAGTTGAGCATCAAGAACTTTTGCTGTGATGCAATGCAGCGTCATCTGGCAAGGTGCTGTGCTGTCTAATGTAATGTAAATGTGAACGCCACATTTTTAATGTTTACCTGGTGATCACTGTGACAGAAGATAAACTGCTGCCATAATCTTTCCAGAGTTGTAGAATCCTGCCTGATAGTATTATAAATAGTGCTGTCAAATGATTAAAATATTTAATCGCGATTAATCGCATTAATGTCAGAGTTAACTCGCAATTAATCGCACATTTTTCTCTATTCTAAATGTCCCTTGATTTCTTTTTGTCCCATTATTTTTTCTCATTTTAATGCTCTTATCAACATGATGCAACAATACTTTTAAAACAGTGCCTGAACCGAAAGAAGAAAAAGGAGCACCTTGTTCAATTGTATTTGTCTGTTCTGTATGTTCAAAAATATAAAACAATAAAAAGTTGATCTAAAAAAAAAAAAAAGGAGCACAAAATGGCGAAAACAGTCACTGGATGGGAAAAGTGTATTTTACAATAACTTTGAATGCACCACGAGGCTGAGTCTGTGTTAGAATCCTCTCCAGTGAAATACTGTCACACTTTACACCGTTTAGCTGCCAGCATTTTAACCGTGTTTACTCCAGCTGCTAGCTAACAGTAGGTTAACATTAGCTGCTGCTAAGTGTAGTGTTGACTAGCGTCCCGTGTGGCGATGTTTCAGTTCCCTCTAACGTCCGTTTTCGGAGCATCAGAGAGAAGCGCAGGCATTTAAGTGGTACCTAAATAAGGCACCGAAATCCGCGTTACTATTCGGTCCGGTAGATAACGGTCGTTAAGGCACCGGTGCCGTATTAGCACCGGGTCTCAGACCACGGACCTCCGGGACCCCCCCCCAAAAATAAAAACTCTTTGGAGCTACACGATTCACGTGGATGACATTTTCCTATTCAAAACGGTGATTTTTGCCGAAAAGCGACTAGTTTGCAGGTGTGTACTACTCTTTCGCCGGCTTGCAAGCCCAAACAAGTGTGTCTGTTGTTTTGTTTCCGGTCTAGCTAGATCCGGTGTGGTGTTGTAGTTTTTCTAACGTTACTAGTTGTTGCAACAGCATGTGAAAAAAACTAAAAAAGTTTGCTAGGTCAAAAAGAACGTTAATCTCGCGATAAAAAATTGACGGCGTTAAAATGGGTTTGCGTTAACGCCGTTAATAACGCGTTTAACTGACAGCACTAATTATAAACCTTTGTGCAGTGTTTTGTCTTCTGATAACCCTTTAAATTCATTGATGTACTCAAACAGGGCTCCCCCCACCAGCACAGCCCCTTGCGTTGTTTTAACGCTGGGCTGCTTACTGTCTGAGCTTTGTCCTAGGACTTGCAGGGTTTAGGCTAATGCACAATGTATAGGACTAGGAGAGAAAATTATTGAGAAGACAGCTGGGACTAGGACTGATTTGAGTTGAGAGTAGGCCATGGGGGAAGGTGTGCGCTGAGATTGAGGGCAAGATTAAGACTGGGACTGGTGAATTAAGGCCCCGGCCTCAGGGTGCTATTACACATCTATAATGAGAAACAGAGAAGAGGGGGGCTTGTCTTTGGACCTCGGCACACCTTAGATTAAATATGCACAATTCCCATGCAAAATGGGCCAGGAACAGCCGGGACCAGCGTTGCTGTCTAATCCCCTGTGCTGGAGTTGTTTCAGCCAGGGTTAACAGGCTCATCAGTCAGCACAGACTGCTTAGCACAGGACATCAAGGCCATTTGCAGATTTAAGTGTTTGTGATTGCTTCCCTTTCCAGATCCCCCCCCACATGCTCCCTGTGCTGGCTAGGGACCATATGAGCCTGCAATAAGACACACACAGGCATGCACATATATCAGCAATCTAATAGCATAGGTATAGGTGTGGCTTTCACATAAACATCAGGCTGCTTACCAAGTCTACAAAACAAAATATACCAATCACAAACACATTGGAAAAACACACAGTGACACATGCTTTCACGCACACAAAGCTTGTATCACCAAAAGACACTTTTGTCTGTGAGACGTTAGATAGATGGACAGATAGACAGACGGACAGGGAAGCAGCAGCAAGCAGGCAACGTAAGAGAATCAAAACACATCTTCCACCTGCTATTAGAAAATGTATTCTTTCGATTTTTGAATGCAAAACACACATGTAAGTCTATGTTTCCTGTCTGCTGCACCCACTGTGTCCATCTACACTATAGCTTCATCCTTATTCATTTCCATTTCACAGCCAGAGTTGACTTCTATCACCAACCCACTGCTGTCATGTTCCTCAAGTATGTATGCGTGTGTGTGTGTGTGTGTGTGTGTGTGTGTGTGTATTGTGCACTCAGCTATTAGCACACACACACACACACACACACACACACACACACACACACACACACACACACACACACACACACACACACACACACACACACACACACACACACACAAACAACACATAGTTTGCGAGAAAAGGGGTTGGGGGCAGAAAAAAAGTTGCAGCTAGGTACTGTAGGTGAGGAGGATAGAGAAAAAGAGAACAAGTGTAAAAATAAACAAGACAGCAAAGGAAAGAAAGAGTGATGGCAGAAGATAGAGATAGAGAAAGGCAGTGATTATACCACACTACATACAGTATGGTTCAGTGGAGCATATCTGCACAGGGACAGGCGGTCCATTAAAAAGCACAGACATCCTTATCCTGCTTGTCTGCCTGCTTTCTCTTACATCCATGTATACACGGATGGAAACTATCTAAATAAACCTGAAAGCAATCTCCCATCTCAACTTTGCCTCAGAATAACCATGATGACAATGCATTTTATACAGTAGATATATTTTATTTTATTTTTATTTTTTCTCTGGCTGAAACTATAGGTTATTCATCTCATTTAAATTGGCCGTATTGTTGTTTCCCGAAATAATGCCTTTTCTATATATGCTAACTAGGGTTTACGCTAGTCCTTTTTTTTAACATACATAATATGTCCGTTATTATTTTAAATATTCCGTCCATATAAACTTAGCACAAAAAGTAAGGAAATTTGTGTTTGTTAGATTATTTCTCTGTGGTAACAATGCTTTTTGGCAATAAATCTTATACTGTTGGAAAGCCTGTTTAGCTCCCTATTCAAATGGTGCGCCATTTGTAAGGAACATGCATTTGTGGGATGAGCAGCAATGCTGAGTATGTGGGTTGTGCCCATGAAAAATTTGCCAAATCTTTGTCTTTGACATCCCCCGTTATATGGAACTTGGCCTTCAGTTTAGAGATGGTACTAGGGCTCACTCCAAATAATTCCGCAACTTGGTTTTGCGGAACACCAGCTTGAAGTTGCCCTATCGCAAGGGCCCTATCCAGATCAGTCAAACGCGGCATGCCTTTTTCTTGGAGCAGACACTTACTGACTGTAGCTGTACTTACAGTAGTAGGGCCCATGCTCACAGGTGCTGCCAATCAGATGCCAATCAGGCACCTGATTGGCAGCATCTGGGGGTACCAGAAGCTCAAAACAAGTGTCAATAGCAACAGCAAAATAACCTGTTTGGCAATGGCAGAGAAGATTTGGCAAATTTTTCATGGGCACAACCCACATACTCAGTGCTGCTGCTCATCCCATAAATGCATCTTCCTTACAAATGGCGCACCATTTGAAAGGGAACTAAACAGGCTTTCCAACGGTATAAGATTTATTGCCAAAAAGCATTGTTATCACAGAGAAATAATCTACCAAACACAAATTTCCTTACTTTTTGTGCTAAGTTTAGAACAACTACCGGACATATGTTTTAAATAGCCATAGCTCATGTGACAATTGAAATGACACCACGCTAGGCTCCGGTTCTGGCACGACAACGGCGCCGCTCCCCGCCAGCATTCCCCCCCGCTCCTGTGCTAGTGGTGTAAACACCAACACCCTGTTTTCCAAGCTCCCAGTCCTGGCAGCACGGCTGAGTTAACCAGCTGACGGCAGCTAACGTTGTAGTTGGCAACAGTTAGCTGTTAGCATTACTTTAGCAACAAGTAAAGCTAGGTTTATGGTCGCCGTGGTGTTCCCGCTGCAAGGTTTGCGAGCCAGAAATTGACATCATCCCGATTTTCTTTTGTGGCACGTGGCCGTGCATCTTTGAACTTTTAAAACTTAGCATGCAATGTGCGTTCTATTTCGACATGGTCGGCTGGGAAAACTGGCCAAGCAAGTTCGCCTATACAAACATGCATGGGTCGTCATGTACAGACCAAATGGCCTTAAATTTGTGGTAAGAGAAAGCCACCACACTGAAAAATGAAGAGAAGTGTAGTGAAGATAGTGTGGAAAAACATGAGAGATCACTTTGTCAAAGCTAAAAAACTAAAAGTCTAATGGATAGAGTGTTCGTAACATCGAGATGCGGACAATAACTTGGAGGTAAATGACAGTAACGTTAATAATAAGTTTACAAATGCAATGTTTGGCGGTATGTCAGTGTTGTACCATGGATGTGTTTACTACCGTCGCGAGGCAGCCTGCAAAACATATGAAAGATGGACATCACAATAATTTTCATTCTTTTTACTCTCACTGTTATGGTCCATCTAAACTAATCATTTCCTGCTGAACTGTGGTACTTCTCGCTAACCTCATATATAATATGTATGCGTATGTATGACACGCCAATTCGTATGCCATTATTGCTGTGTTATCAAGACGCATACTCGCTTTTTAGCGTGTTTATCCACGCCGTTTGGCTTCCATTGACTTACATTACCTTGCAATTGTGTGTGAATTTACGCCGTAGCGAGTAGTATGAAAGGGCGAAAATCTGCGTAGGGAGGTTGGTCGGTGTGGTGGATGGGTCAAAAACCGGACTTTCACTCAGGAGACCGGGGATCGTGTCCCGCGTGTCATGTTTCCTAAACTCAACCGCCGCTTTGTTCGGCTTTAGAAAGTGGCGTGTACGTTTACGTCCGCTGTATACAGTGTAGACATACATGCGGATAGCTCAAAATGTGTACAGATAACACGCCACTTGGCTTAAGAAAGTGGGCGTGTATGTTTCCACAAAGTCATGATGTCATGTTGGAATGTTGCATTCAGACCTAAATAAAGAAATCTAAACCTACTACTGAATTCTACTTAAGGGAGAAGTTGTGAATATGTTTAATGATAAATTGTTAACACCATATTTATTTATTAGTTTTAAATATATAGACATAAATTAATTCTATTAAGTTAAAAAATGGTCCTAAAGTGACCTGGGTTAATCTGTTCAAGTCGGGTCCTACAGCTTTATCCATAAATAATAAAGTCTAATGTCATTCTTTCTCTCAAGTCACACCAAAATATGATTGCTAATAATTTAATTGAGACTGTCCATTTAATATCCTTGTTGTGTGCGCTCGGCCCTCAGTGTTACTCTGTATGCAGGCCTCGCCTCGCAGTGCAAAATGCCACCATAATGGAAGCAAAGTGTTGGGTTAATTGATAAATCTGAGGTCCTGAGTTGGAAGGAGTGTGGCAGGGGGAATGTTTTATGGCTGTGCAAATGAAGGGGCTGCAGAGTTTTACACATGCCGTAAAATGGTTATGGAGAATTAGCGTTCTTTCTTTCTCACCGCAGTAACCTGGACACTAATGCAGCACAGCCGGAGAGATGGATGGGCGTGATAACGTAGGAAATACATATACAGACAGACACACATAAAAGGTGGACACATATCAGTTCGCACATTTGCAGCCCCTTCCCCAGCTTATTCATTTGTCTCTACTTGTGACCTATTTCAGTTTAGGTATTAATTGCTAATGAACACTGTTCCCATTAAAAAGATCCCTCATACATCAGTTGTATGCATAATGGTAATACATTATGGCTGAGGCCATTAAGAGTGAGCCAGCATGTGTTTGTATGTGTGTAGACACACTTTCCCTGTCCCCGCTGCCTGAAGCTTTGGACCCACAATACAATGGTAATAATAAAGCCACCCAGAGTATCTGGGAGCAGAATGTGTGTTGTGGCAAGAGGAGGTAATGAGGATGATGCTGTTGCAACATTAAGGTGTATGTGTGGGTAGGCTATCGGCAACCGTCTGTGTATACGCATGTATTCATGTGCATGCATGTGATTGAATATGTCTATGTGCATGTGTTCAGGATAGCAGGGATGCCTGTGTAAATGTGTGTTCTGGTGAGTACCAGTGTGTGTTGGTTCTGATCAGACGCTAGCTTTGGAAAGTTGTGATGGGTGTCAGTCTAATGCGAGGGGAAGGAAAGGCTTGGAGCGCAGACAGACACAGACGTGACCACTCACTGTAGTGTACTTGATTAGCACGTAGCCTCCTAATTAGCGATCCTCTTTGGTTACAGGCAGTACTGCTGGTGACATGGCTAATAACAACCACAGAATTAGCATGGACAGAGAGGGCTTTCCCATATCTGCATTTGAAATTAGTCATTGCTGGTGCATTTAGCTGGTGCAGAAGCTAAAACAACTTTGAATATTTTATCTTACAATGAATATTACAGTGCTGGCTGTATTAAGCCTTCCAACTTTAAGAGGTTTAGGCACTCGCTCACAAAACACAGCCACATGTGTCACTCAAAGCTATCTTTGAGTGACACATGTGAGCACCTTAATACAGCACTGTCCTTTTAGCAATTGATTCAGTATGACTTAAAACAAGTTTAATGTGAGACTCGCATTCCACCCTGGTCTAGAGAAGGGTTGCGAAGTCCGGTTAGATGATGCATGTTGACCTATGTAGGTCGACCACAAGTTTAACCAGCATCACTGTGTTGGTATGACATGGCTATTAGACAAAAACAGTAAAGTCAAAGCTACAATTATCAAGGAGAGCTCTGGATTTCAGGCTGGCGTTGAAATATGGTGCTTTAAGAGAACCTGAGAAGTCAAGGCAAGGGCACATAGGAGATGGAGAATGGGTAACCATTACACAGCCCCCCTTGGCCTAGGCCGGGGCCCATTGAGTTCCTGGAGAGGTGGGGACTGGCATCTATGTGATTATGTGTGTCCTGAAAGGCTAGGCCATATTTGCATTGATAGATTTCCTTACTGTGACACAGATGGCTAAGGAAAATAAAGGAATCATCGGCTATTTCTAGGGCTGGGTTTGGATTGGGGATGCTGTGTACATACTGCCAAGAGCTGGGATAGTCAGGCCAGAGAGCCGTGGTCTGGAACCAGGAAAGAACTGGGCTATGTTAATGATGAGGCTTCAGGCTGTGCAGAGGGCTGAAGCAAGGCTTAGGGTGATGATTACAAGCAGGGCTAGGTAATGTGGCAGAGGCTGGGTGAGAGGGCTGGGGCTAGGGTTTGAAAATAATTAGGAACATGGCTGGATAACATAGCTAGATAATGTGACTGGGGGGAAGCTGGCTGGGCATGGTATGAAGATGATGAGTACCAGGGTTGAGCTGTCCACTCCATTGGCCCTCTGAGCTGTGACAAGAGCTCTGCTGGATGCTGCTGTAGCTGGGGGTGATGCCAACGATAGGACTAATGCACTAATTACCACAGAGCGAGAGAAGAAAAAGAGAGAGTAAATAGAGGTAGAGAGAGATACAGAAAGATGGAGCGTCAAACTGAGAGACGAAAGGGGGGAAACCTGAAGTCTGATGAGCTCTGAGTGACAGCAGAATGACATGACTGGGCTGAAAACAGGCACCGCTATCTTCATCATCTTCTTCAACAACACCCTACACAGCAGCAGCAGTGTTATCACAGAGAAAAGGGAGGGGATATGTATTCATGTTCATGGCTGTCTCCATGCATGCATGTATTTGTGTGTGCATGTGCAAGTGTGTATGTGTTACATATTGTTTAGGCAAGTGGCTAGTAGGAAGCTGTCATATTGCAGCATCCATCAGAGAGACAGTTAGATTATAGGGAATAGTTATATACACACACCAAATCTAACATAATTTACTGATATTGTGTTGCACTTTTTGACCACTAGTGGTGATGTAGAGGAGTGTTTTGATAAGCAGATCCCAACATTGTTTGATCTCAGGCACTACCAACAAGCGCATGCACACCAAAAGCATGGAAGGATGACACGATGACATAAACGTGTATGTCAAAATATGAACTGGTAGACACAATTCTGTCATCTCATAATATAATCATCATACAGTCTAGCTATGACATTTCACAAAACATACAATTTATTTGTTTGTTTTGTTGCAAATGAAGTTCAATGACAGTTGATACTTTGACTTGCGGCCTGCAATGCGTTTCAACTTTAGCAAATGTCTGCATGTAGGGTCTCTAATTTAAATTGTGAGGTAAATTATCCCTGATGGCTTTAAAGTGCCCATATTATGAAAAAATCACTTTTTCTGGGATTTGGGGTGTTATGTTGTGTCTCTGGTGCTTCCACACACATACAAACTTTGAAAGAAATCCATCCATGCTGTTTAGAGTGAGATACAGTTTCTGAATGTGTCCTGCCTTCAGTCTCTGGGTGAGTTGTTCAAAATCGGCACGGCTTGTGACGTCACAAGCCGAAACGAGCAGGCTGACCACAACCATTAGCTCGTTAGCATGCTAACGCTAATGCTAACGCTAGCATGCTACCTCATTCTCAATAGCAAAGCACTGCTACAACACACGCAAATTCACCATAATCTACAAAAAAACTACTTCCATGTGCGCCCTCATTTAGAAGTCTCCCAGCTAATCCTGCCTTGTAACTGACCGAAGTTGTAGAAACAGCCTTTCTTTTACTGTCTATGGAGCTAGCTAGCTGACATGATCTACATCTGAGCTACTGCACATGTGCAGTGCAATCAAAGATAGTACAGAAGAAGAAGAAAAGAGGTCTCACTCTGTAGCTAAAACAGAGACCAGCTGAAAAGAGGATCTGCAGCAGTGAGAGAGAGCACTGCAGTACAACAAAAATATGGTGTTTTTTGAAAATTAAACCATGTAAACCTATTCTGGTACAACCTTAAAATACAATTATGAACCTGAAATGAGCATAATATGGCTGCTTTAATTGTACAGTAATGGCGTCAGTGAAAACCCTTTTTTACCACACATGCTCAAACACAAAGACCCTACAAGCTTTCCATCAATACTGTATTTTACAAACATAACATAGATGCATCGAGCAAAACCTCACTCCCCCGGCCCCTGTTGTCAGCTGCAGGAGACCCCATTCACCCGCCCACTCACTCCCCATACTTATTTATCTCCACTTCCTGGGGCCGTGTTAGTTCATTCCCCTGTCACTGCTCCCTTCTTCTCTCTCTCTCTCTCTCTCTCTCTCTCTCTCTCTCTCTCTCTCTCTCTCTCTCTCTCTCTCTCTCTCTCTCTCTCTCTCTCTCTCTCTCTCTCTCTCTCTCTCTCTCTCTCTCTCTCTCTCGTTTCCGGGCAATTGGGTCTGGGTACTGGTGGTGGGGGGTAAGAGGTTGGGGTGGAGCTGCTGGGAACTTTGTGTGTGTGTGTGTGTGTGTGTGTGTGTGTGTGTGTGTGTGTGTGTGTGCTGGAAAGTGAGCTAATAAAGGACGGTGATCCATGAAAGGCCTTGAGCAAAGACACAGTCAATTACCTAATGCCTGGACCAGACCGCAGGGCCCACGCACACACATTCTCTCTCTTACATACTCACACACACACACACACACACACACACACACCCATGCATACACCTAATTTACGTATACATTGAGAGGGGGCAGTGGAGGGCATAACTGGGAATTGTGTGAATGTGTGTGGGTGGGTGTGCATATGCGTGTGATGGAGAGCGGCGATTTATTAAATTGCTGTCACTTTTGACAAATTTGTGCAACTCAAGTTGAAAGGGTTAGGCTGCACAGCATCTCTGTTTTTTCTCTGTTCTCTTAGAGCAGAATAATACCTTTGAGACCAAAACCCAGGCAACCCCAGGATAAACCCGTGACTGCCATCAGTCTGAATTGGTTGACAAGTCTCGTCGGACCTGGCTTCATGTCCCAGCTCTAGACCTGGGTTTAACATGGATCTGACATTTTCTTGATAATTGTATGATCACTATTAACTTAGTATAGGATTACTTTAAATCCTCAGCAGATATTAGGCGCTCCTTCAGTTTCAACAAGTGACATATAAAGATGAAACAATCCTACACAATCATGTTGAATATTGCAACAACCTCTCTAAATTCAGTGAAACACAATAGCTCTGTTAGGCAGAACGATACATTTATACATAGTCTTCTGTAATTATGTGTTTGAGTCGTGTTTGGTCTAAGTCTTTGGTGAACAACGATGACCATGTTCAGCAGCAGTCTGAAATAAATGGGTCATATGCACGTTCACCACATCTTCATTATCCTGTGTAACACACACGGCTTTAAAAGAGAATTCCAGCGCAAAATGAACCTAGGGGTTATTAACAGATGTGTACCCACTCTGTCGTTCTCTGGGACATGTTTTCATGCTAATCGAATGTGTTTGTAGCTTGAAAGAAGCTAGCGCGGACCGCTGATTAGCTTACAACGCTAGTATTCGGGGCACAGGGAATGTAAAAACAAATCGCTATTTATACCACTAAAAAGGCTCAAAATATCACCAAACTTCAACGGTAGCATAATGAGGGTCCCTAAATGTTAACCGAAGCATTGAGAACATTGTAAGTGCACAGACAGTTTATTGAACGAAGAGCTGTGGGATCTCCGTGAAAGGGCTACGAGAGAGAGAGCTACCGGTAGTCAATGCGGCAACACAGCCTCGTACTTCGGGAAACTGGGGGTGTACCTGTGGACATTGTGAAGCTATGGCCACCGAACAGGAGTGTCTGTGTTGCACGGAGTGGGACCTGTTGCGTCGCGACACCCAAGAGACGCAGTGTTTTGTACAGTCTGAAGATTTCCCCTCTCTGATAAACAGGGCTGTACTTGAAACTTTTTTCCATGTCCCGAAAATAAATTGGAGACGGCGACCCAGACCGGAGGGACCAGATGGACAGTTATCCACCGAGAAAGTACACTAGACAAGTTATGCAGTGTGCGATTATTTCAGATATATTGAGCAAATTGCTTTTGATTTTAGTTTGCATCGCCAGCTTTAAGTCATGACTGGTTTTCAAGACGGCGGCGGCATGTAAACATGAACGTGAGTGACTTCATAATCTATCTTTTCATCTTTTCCTTTAAGTGTTTTCCACCTTGATGGTGTGTGTGTGTGTGTGTGTGTGTGTGTGTGTGTGTGTGTGTGTGTGTGTGTGTGTGTGTGTGTGTGTGTGTGGCTGCATGCGCAAGTGTGTGTATTGAGTCCAGGAAATTTGGGTACATAGTAGTTATACCCGATAACTAAATGTTAATAATAATACCAATACTTCATTATATTTGTGTTTGTAGTTTTTAACCTACCTCCTCTTGTAGTGAGTGTGTAGTCTACTATCTAAAGCTCTTGGCGTAGGCTGGCTGAGTAAAGGAATTGCTGCTGTGGCTCAGATGGTGGAGCATACTTCCTGTTCCTCTGGTAGGTGAAGAGAAACAACAACAAATACACATTTCATAAAGTTTGCAGTTCAGCTCAGGTTAGTCTTTAGTAAAATATCAAACAGTGATTAGGTTGAGCATGAATCCATAATGCAGAAAATGTAGACAAAAAAAACAACCCAAAACCACTGAAAATACACAGGGACAAACTCAAATATGGTATACAAGTTCCTTTAAAACACGTCTATTTAGTTATTTGATTGCAGTGGGACAAAGAAGAAGAAGCTTGGAGTGGCAAGAAAATTGGGTGGTCTTTTATATACGGTAGTCAGGGGAATTATTGTGCAAGACAGATCAAACAGAGGGTTAATAACAGTATTTCACAAACATACACAAATGTAAACACACACACACACACACAACTGAGTATATTAGCCTGTGAGTGGTAATAAGGTTATAGCCAAGTGTTTCAGCAAAGACACACACACACACACACACACACACACACACACACACACGATTCCTAATTAAAACTAATACATGCCTTGAAATAAATCAGAGAGAGACTTTTTATAATAAACTCGGTCTGAAGCAGTCTTAAAATAATCTCCTGGCACACACCCATTAGTTTTCATAAGGATGTGTCCATTTGCTACTTAATGTTGCATGAATTTGCTTGTGACTGTGTTGAGTGCATACAATATACATGTATGGCTTAGTGTATATGAAAGAAAAATGACATAATTAAGAAAAACCTTTTACTAAACACTTTATGTCTGTGTGATTGCATGTGAGAATGCTTTTGTAGTGTCTGTGTGTGGGTGTGTTTGTTGCATGTATTATGCATCTGCACAGGGTTCTCACAATTTGCCAGTGGGGAGTCTTATATACTTGTGTCGAAGCTGATTCTGGGCCTCCTCCAGGTGTGTGTAAGAGGTCTGTAGACGTAACGTCAGGTCAGGACAAAGCATGCGCTGCTCCCACACTTCCCCTGGCTCTCGGAGCAGACCCTGGAATAATCACAACCACCAATACACACACAAGAATCAGATAACGATCACTGTATCTTTTTGTTTCAGACAACCACCTCTTTATTTCTCTGATCCCTCTCCCACAGGTAGTGATGGCTTTACAGCTAAAACCAGAGGCCAATCCTCTTCATCTCTCCTCCTGTGACACAGACACCAAGAGAGAAGCAGAGAGGGGGAGAGTAAAGAAAATTACAGTATATCAGGTGATAGAAAGACGAGACTAGGAGACCAAGCATGCCAGAGTAAAATTGAGGGACACAGAGAGGGGAGAGGAGCGCCAAAGAGTGAAAAAGATGGTAAAAACAGAGGAAAACATAATACACACTTAGCTGCACATCTACTATATAGTCTCATTAGCCTCAGAGACACTTGAGTTTTTTCCACATGTAATTATTTCCTTTCATTTATCGTGTCTTCGTCATCATCACAGCATTGAAGCTTAAGAAAAAACACCTTGACAAAAAAAGTAAAGATCGTTTTACATCTAACTTTGTGATCAATGTGTGAAACTAATATAATGGGACAAATAAAACGTTTTTAGTGCTTAAAAAAAAGAAAGATTTCTCAAGCCTTAAGTAAGAAGACAAACAATGAAGAAATGTGTCTACAAATATGCTACAACAGAAAAGATTAAAGTTCTTCATAATTGAGGCATAAACTATATCAGATTGTGGCTCCACAGACAATGTCTCTATGCAGGTTAAATTCATTGTTGGTTTTGGTCTTTTCTGGGGATTTTTCTTTTTTTTTTAAAGATGAAGGAATGCCATCATTATCTTTAATTCCTTCTTAAACTGCTTGGAATGCAATTGCATGACATATATATATATATATATATATATATATCCTGTTATCTCTCTCACAACTTCCACACATATTTTTGGGACTAAATCTTACAAACAAATCAGGAATACTCTGAACAGCTGTCTGTCAATTTTATTCCTTGTGCATCTTCTTGACATTGTGGCTCCTACCCTGGAGTGATGGGTTTCTGATGTGTACTGACAAATAAAAGTTGCAATGACAAAGAAAGTTTGTTTTTATACCATTCCAATTCATTCTGTACCATGCTCTGACTAACCTCACTCTCTGACTTGCATTTATTAGTTTTACAAAAATGAAATTTTCAAATCTCAACACTAAGTGGTGTTTATTCATTCTAGTTTCAATGATATAGATTCTTTACACAATTTGCAAAATACATGGGAAAAAATGTGTAGTTTGTAGTGACAAATAGCAGGGATGCTGTTTTCACTATCCATTAGTAGTTTTAGTGTGAAATGTTGACAATTCTACTTACAAGGACATTTTTCAGTTACACATACTAACATAACAACTATTAAAACGTGTATGTGTTTGGCTGATAATAACTAAATGCAACCTTTAAACATGCATTACTATGTAACTTGTATATGCTCTTTTGTGAGAGTGATGTGTAAACTTTGGGCTGTGCAGATTAACTTAATTAACAGGGTACCTCCAGGATCCTCCAACTTAAATTCAAGGCTTTTTAAGACCTTTTTAATACCATTTCAAATGAAATTCAATGCCAACTTCGTACCCATTCCGACAGAAGCACGAGGGGAAAATGTCAAATCTGTATACATTTTAAACCCTAGAAAATAATGATGTACAAGTAGGCTACTTGAATTAAATAAAACATTTTATTTAAATTATCAATCATATTTAATGCAATTTATTGGATTATAATATCCAATAAAATAAGATATATTACACTGCATAATGAGCACTTTTACTTTTGGTACTTTAAGAATATTTTGATAATACTTTTGTACTATTACTTAAGGAAGATGTTGAATGCTCTACAACTCTGTTTTTTCTACTTTTACTGCAATACATGATCTGAGTAAGTCTTCCACCTCTGTAAATCACCAACAACAGTCGTGCAGACGCGATGCGAAACCTAGGATGGCCAGACGCGATGAGAACCCTAGGATGGCCAGATGCAATGACAAACCTAGGATGGCCAGACGCGATGACAAACCTAGGATGGCCAGACGTAATGAGAAACCTAGGATGGCCAGACACAATTACAAACCTAGGATGGCTAGACACGATGAGAAACATAGGATAGAGAGACGCGATGAGTAACCTAGGATGGCCAGACGTGATGAGAAACCTATAATAGAGAGACGCGATGAGAAACCTAGGATAGCCAGACGCGATGAGAAACCTAGGATGGCCAGACGCGATGAGAAACCTAGGATGGCCAGACGCGATGAGAAACCTAGGATGGCCAGACGTAATGAGAAACCTAGGATGGCCAGACACAATTACAAACCTAGGATGGCCAGACGCGATTACAAACCTAGGATGGCCAGACGCGATGAGAAACCCAGAATGGCCAGACGCGATGAGAAACGCAGAATGGCCAGACGCGATGAGAAACCTAGGATGGCCAGACACGATTACAAACCTAGGATGGCCAGACGCGATGAGAAACCCAGAATGGCCAGACGCAATGAGAAACCTAGGATGGCCAGACACGATTACAAACCTAGGATGGCCAGACGCGATTACAAACCTAGGATGGCCAGACGCGATGAGAAACCCAGAATGGCCAGACGCGATGAGAAACCTAGGATGGCCAGACACGATTACAAACCTAGGATGGCCAGACACAATGAGAAACCTGGGATGGCCAGACGCAATGAGAAACCTAGGATGGCTAGACACGATTACAAACCTAGGATGGCCAGACGCGATGAGAAACCTAGAATGGCCAGACACGATGAGAAACCTAGGATGGCCAGATGCAATGAGAAACCTAGGATGGCCAGACACGATTACAAACCTAGGATGGCCAGACGCGATTACAAACCTAGGATGGCCAGACGCGATTACAAACCTAGGATGGCCAGATGCGCTCACAAACCTAGGATGGCCAGACACAATGAGAAACCTAGGATGGCCAGACGCGATGACAGGGTACCCCCAGGATCCTCCAACTTAAATTCAAGGCTTTTTAAGACCTTTTTAATACCATTTCAAATGAAATTCAAAGCCAACTTTGTACCCATTCCGACAGAAGTATGAGGGGAAAATGTCAAATCTGTATACATATTAAACCCTAGAAAATAATGATGTACAAGTAGGCTACTTGAATTAAATAAAACATATTTAAATTATCAGTCATATGTAATACAATTTATTGGATTATAATATCCAATAAAACAAGATATATTACACTGCATAATAAACACGTTTACTTTTGGTACTTTAAATATATTTTGATAACACTTCTGTACTATTACTTAAGGAAGATGTTGAATGCAGGACTTGTAACTGACAAGTAATTTGTAACTCTACAACTCTGTTTTTTCTACTTTTACTGCAATACATGATCTGAGTAAGTCTTCCACCTCTGTAAATCACCAACAACAGTCGTGCATGAATACCTACAGCAGTGTTTAACACTGAAAACACACAGCTCAGTTCAGCGTTAACTTGCAGCTCTGCTACAGTAGCAGATAACCTTTAACGTTACCTGCTGGTCACAGTCCGCTTACAGTGAAGTCCTGCACGGATCAGATCAACAGATGTTAGTGTCCGACGGCTGCTCGCTATGTTTGTTATAAGACGCAAACCAAAGAGTATTGAAGTACCAAAAGGTGAAACTCAATAGAAAGTTGTGTTGCATTCAGTCCAAGATGGCGGAGCTGCACTCTTTAGAACTTAACGCACCCATGACCGAGCTGCAGCTTGCAATGGAATGTGAGTGCAGCTCCGCCATCTTGGACTGAACGCAACACAATGTTCTATTGAGTTTCGCTCACAGATCCAATTTTTGCAGATGTTACTGCTCTGTGTTTGGCTAGCTAATAAGCCGTTAGCCTGTTAGCTTGAGCTTTGTCTGAATGCGCCGAGCGGCCAGCCAGGCTCCGACACACACCGACACATTCCGCACATCCTCCGCTCAGTTTAACCGCTAACCCCCCAGTACCAGTCAGAGAGGCATGTTTACTTTGTGTCTCGGTCCTCTGGTGCGTCCAGCGACAGGCTCCGGTCAGTTTTTAATTAGCCTACATTAGTAACGTTACTACGTTGTTATGGTATGAACTTAATCCTAGGAAAGGCAAAAAATATAAGACCTTTGTATACCGAATTCAAGGCTTTTAGGGGCCTTAATTTGAGATTATCAAATTTAAGACTTTTTCAATGCTTTTAAGACCCCGCGGGTACCCTGTTAAATGTTGTTGCTTTGTTTGAGGTGACCTTCAGTTGTTGTTTGGTGTTAAAAAAGGAGGGAGGATGACGGAGGAGAGATAGAGGGAGGGACGGGGACCCTGTCCTTGCTCCTATATCGCCACGGGATCGGTGGCCTGGTCTGACCACTTCCACAGCCAGCACCTCAACCTTATCCATCACCACTAGATAGTTATCACACCAGGGAGGGAGGGGGTGTGGGGTGTAGGGGTAAGTGCAAAAAAAAAGAAAGGGGAACTTCCTGCACACTCAAAACAGAGAAACACAGGGAGGCAGAGACAGAGAAAGAAAGACATCTATAAATATAGATGAATTATAGATGTATAATGTATTTTCATCCATGTCAGCATCAAGAGACTTTCCTGACACCATTAATGAACTTACCCTAACTACAGCCAACTGGAGACATGTCTGAGTGAGTGTGTGTGTGTGTGTGTGTGTGTGTGTGTGTGTGTGTGTGTGTGTGTGTGTGTGTGTGTGTGTGTGTGTGTGTGTGTGTGTAGCTTATAAAATGACACAGATCCACGCCTTACTTCTGCTCACTTATGTTTGACATTACCAGAAACTAATAATAGGGGAAGCGCTTTGCCATAAAGAGCTACAGAGAGTAAATAACACAAATGGTGAAATGGCTCCTCAACAATTAATCAACATGCGTACACATATGCATGCATGCACGCAATCACATTCGTACATAGACACATGTACAACACATAGACACAAAAGCACAGCTGACAAATTCTAAGACAAATTCTCAAGAAATAAAACTTCAATGGGATGTCCATGTTGCTATGCTCCTGAATGTGTAACAAGTCATGGCTTTATATCACTTGATAACCTGACAGTATGCTGTGTTCTTGTGTGAGTTTTTTCAAAAATGACTGTGGTCAAAAGTTAGTATGCAGCTTGAATATGGTAGCATGAAGGTCCCTAAAGATACAAAAATATATCCTCGTATGCCTGACACAGCATATATTCATACTGGTTGGACAAGCCACATTGAATGGATGAGGAAAACAAATGAGAGCTGCGCATGGGACTCACTGGTACACAGAACATTTGATAGTAACACGTAGCCACACAGTCACACAGTAGTACTCACTGAAATACAGACACTAAACGGCTCTGTGCAGTAGCCCCCAAGAGAGCTGTCTGCCATGTTTTAATGATGTCATTCTTCTTTAAAAGGAGTTTTAAAGGATCTCTGCTTTCATCAAGAGCCATATCCAATGGGACAAGAAGGGGATGTTGGGGGTCTTTAATAATTAGGATGACACTTTGTAAAATTATTACTCTCTTTCTCCTCTTGTGCATGATCTATTGCTTTTCTTTTTTGTCATTCTTCCCCCCTTATAGCCTGTGTCTCTTTTATATTCTCTTTTATATTGTTGCGCTCTGTTTCTCTGTCTCCACCTGTTCCTGTCTGTCATGATCCTAGCTTATACCATCTCACCTGCTGTTTCTTGCTGGAAATGGGGGGTAGTATGGGCTTGGAGGAGCAGGTTCCAGTGGTTTTAATCCATGGGGATCCAAGAGTCCCAGGGAAACTGTGGTCTGTTGGGCCAAGCATGCCCATGAGACAAGCCCTGCCCCTGGGGTCCAGCCTGGCGGGGGCCTGGTACTTGACCTGCCTCAGCAGTAGTTCCATCTCATGGGGGGCTGGCCTAAATGGAGAGTTGAAGACCCCTGGACACTGGAGAGAGAGAGAGAGAGAGAGAGAGAGAGAGAGAGAGAGAGAGAGGGAGAGGGAGAGAGAGAGAGAGAGAGAGAGAGAGAGAAGTTAACCCTATATCATGAAGAAAGTGAGAGATTGAGAGACACAGTATCAGTATGAGCATTAGATGTATTTCTGACTGGCTAAGAGGATATTAGTCTTACTCAATGCTCTTTTTTTCTTTGTGCTATACTGCCCAGACACTATAATTTATTACAATCCATTTGGAGTTTGGGAAAATTAAAAAGCTGTTTGTTTATCAAGGGGACCATCAAATAATAGAACGGCCACCTCCTGGGACAACTTAAAATGAAACCAACAACTGTTAGTAATTTAAACTATTATGGGCAATATTCTGAGGTAATTTGAAACATAAGTTTTGTTAACAACTTTTTCATACTGTTTTTCATCAAAGTTTTGCCTTTTATTGCCCTTCATATTATCCATATTAACCTAAACTTTGTGAAATTCATCATTCTGTGTCCCTGCTGACAACAGTTGTTGATCTTCACTGCCTCAAATTCATACACTATTGGCTCTTGGCCAACCAAATGCTTTTGCCAGGTTAAATATTTGGCTGGAGCAGTTAAGTGTGTGCATTTCACACAGATAGATAGATAACAACAACTTACTACAGGGACAACCAAGCTGCATCTGTGACAAATGTGGCATTGTACAATACTTGAATCTAGTTGTTCACTAGAACACACGCACAAATACACACATGTACACACATACAAAACTTTGCCTCCCCTGTTCTGAAGTGGGGTAGAGGTTTGCCACAGACAGCCTCAGTAATAATTATTCAAATCACAGTGATCCTTTTGCCTGTGTGTTAATTACCAGACCAAAGCTTTGAGTTGGAGGACTCTGTATCTACTCTATATGCTAATAACACAGCTTGCTATTTAGGCCACTCTAAAAGACTGGGACAATGGAGAGAGAGCAGAAAGGGCATACGTTGGAAATTGCTCCAACTATATAGACCCAAACCTCACTCTTTTTAAAATAACATATTAACAGACTAGTTAATTAGTAAATGTTTCATTAGTACATGATGAGTACTTTTGATCGTAAATGTCAAGTATTTCAGAATGAGTAGAGAGAAATTAATTTAACTCCACTGACCCTAATTTCTTTAACCATGGGTTGTAGACACAACTAGATAACAGCAGATTTTTAACTGATGGGTCTCTGTATTGGTGCAGTTTTTTGTGCCAGCACAAAGCAGAGAGTTGAGCTAATGCATTATTTACGTTTAGCCAAAAGGGGCGGACCACCTCTTACAACTAGAGGAGTTTTCATGATTCTAGCAAGCGGAGGCACACCTGCATCAAAATAACAACTTTAATGTGATTAAGCCAGAGTCACAACTGGTTGACACTCATGGGTGTTTCTTTCCAATGATGCCATCAACAGCTGCTTGCCAAATGTATAGGGTCTTTCCCTTTCAGGTGGTAAAAGAGAAGAACCTTAGGCGTTATATACAGTACCAGCTATAGTTCTCAGTTTATGTAATCATGTAAGCAGCCAGACCATGGTTCAATGCTGTTCAATATTTACAGTCGCAGCATCATTGTGCACGTATACCCAAATGCCTAATGCATTGCAACCTTTTAAATCACTACAGTAAATAAAATAAATATTGGCAAGAGACAGTTATTAATATATAATCAAAAACAAGTACATTGTTACAATTAACTGTATTTGCCTTCCTGTAATCTAAAATAACTTTTAACTCAGTGTTTACTCTAGCATAAATTCTACTTGACAAATGGCACATTGTATGTCCTTGAATATTTTGAGTGCTGTATATTTGTGCCTTGCCACTCTGTGCCTCCAGAAAAGCAATACTAAAGCTAGCACCAACTCCACGTGCTGATACTGTATTCCTCCTACGAATGTATTACTGCACTACTACAGCAGGACTGCACTTGTTCCTTTGCATTCACACTCTCTTTTAAGAGCTTCTTATAAAAGGTCCTGACCCTTATAATATAACATACTAATATTACAATGACAAAATGGCAAACAAGAAAACATTTGACGACAATTAAGCATATCAGAAAGTGTTGACGGAATACAATGTACCCTCAAAGTTGTTTATACAATAGACCATTCAGCAACATCTTAAGAAGTGGCACTCAAAATGCTCATCGTCAGGATTTACTGTGTATTTCATGACATTTCTTAAGTGTTCAGTATCAGTCTATAAAATGCATTAGGGATGAGTGTACACACCTTACTCAAACAGGAAGGGACAGAAGGCTGGGGACACACAAACACACACACACACACACACACACACAAACACACACAAATTCTCGCCACTCCTAAAGACACACACAAATACACACATGCAAGCCCAAAAGTACCAACCTAGCTACGAGAAGAGCAATGATGTTGACCCCAGGAACACACCATCTCTGTCTCTGTCATGGGGACTTGGGGCCTTTTGGTAAGCTGTGTGTGTGAGTATGTGTGTGTATGTGTGTGTTTGTGTGTGTGGGCTGGGGTCCGAGAAGTGAGGAAGGATGAACTGTGTGGGAGAGCCATCTATTCACTACTGACAAGGTCAGAGCTACGAAGGGAAAGAGTCCCCTGCCATATGCAGAGAAAGAGAGCGAGAGATATATAGAGAGAAAGAGATGGACAGAGGGCGGGACAGAGCATGCAAACTTTTCTTCTTCCTTTTCTTTACTTCGAAGACAGCGGCGAAGGCCCTATTGAAACTGAAGGAATTATTATTACGCTTTATTATTACACGCAATGAATCGCCTTTTTGAGGGGCTTAACATACTCAAAAACTCACCAAAAATGGCAGTTGCATCAGGCCTGTGGAAAAATTTGATATTTTAAAAGTTAAGTTAAAAGTCATTCAAAAATGGCTCGCTAGCGCCCCCTACAAACATAATAAAATTGAGGCCCTGCAGTACGTTTCACGTAGACTTACGAAATCTGGTACACATATGTATCAAAAACAAAAAACGTCATTGGAACCATACCCTTAACCCAACAGGAAGTCCGCCATTTTGAATTGAAAGTTTGAAATTAGTGCGTTTTTGAGAGATTTCATCTGATCGACTTTAAATGTGGTCTGTGCCACCTTAAGACCTTAAAGATGAAAAGTTATTAAAAGAAACTTTTCGTCATGGGGCCTATGCGTGGCGGGGCGGCCATTTTGTGCATTTCGCCATTGAAACAGGAAGAGGGTGTAACTTGAGTGTTCATTGTCCAATTGGCTCGAAACTTTTCAGGATTCATAAGAGTCCAACCCTGACGACATCTACAGGCCGATATTGACTCAATGTCATAGCGCCCCCTAGTGGCAACAGGAAGTAGGCCTAAAAGTCAAGGTGCTATACTTTAACAAACTCCTCCTACAGATTTCATTCAATCGACTTCAAATTTGTTCGGTGCCATCTCAAGACCTTAAAGATGAAAAGTTATTAAAAGCTTGAGTTTTCGTCCAACGGTGTGAACGTGGCGTGGCGGCCATTTTAAGCATTTATCGATGAACGAAGAAGTTGTTGTAACTTGAGTGTTCGTTGTCCAATTTGGCCGAAATTTCAAACAATTAACAAGGGTCCAGGCCTGAGGACATTTATAAGCTAAAATTTACTTTTGGTAGCGCCCTCTGCTGGCAACAGGAAATGAGCCTTATATGACAAACATCATCCGATTTACATGAAACTTAGAATGTGTGGTCCACATGTGATACTGACCCGCCCCCTATACTTTAAACATGCCCATGTACTCAGGCCACGCCCCTTTTTATTACTTTTAAACCATTTAAGGTAGAGTCTTGTGTGAGGTATCATTGAAATCAGCAGAGTTCCTTTTTGATTGGTGATGGTTTGACCCGCCCCCTATTAGCTTTATAACTAACGACCCATTTGATGTAGACTATTGTGTGAGGTATCATTGAACTCAGTAGAGAGTTCCCTTTTCATTGGTGACTGGTTGCTCCACCCTCTCTACTTTGTAAAACATTTGCAATACACCATTTCCAACGCCGCACGCTTCACCGTGTGCGCTGTGTCCGACCGTTGCACAAATGCAGGGTCACGTGGAGCGGCGTCTGCCAGTAACCCCGACGCACACAGAGGAGCGAGGGCCAACGCTGCTTGCAGCTTTAATTATATATAAAATGATTGATAAAAGCAATGAACACATGGGTATACAGCCTATCCAAAGCATTTGGAGAGTCAACCATAATCTGACAATATGCAAACTCTACTGCACTCCAGCTTACACAAACTTCATAATAAAATGTTTGTAAGTTGTGAGTATTAGTTGTGTGTTAGCGTTTTAGGTGAATATGTGATACCTGCAGGAAGTAGGTAGTAAGCCAGGTGATGACGATGCCGGTCGCACATGCATGAAGGAAAGAGAGACAGTGGCAGAGAGATAGTGAGAGAGAGAAGTAGTGGTGCTGAATCAACAGTGACCAGTGTGCTTTGTCTTCATTATGATCCCAGTGGGGAGTTACAGAGAAGCGTGGATGCCACACACACACACACACACACACACACACACACACACACACACATATATACCCACCTGTGCCAGGGTAAGCACTAAAATACTCCACTCAGCACATCAGAAGAGCCATGAGGACACATACTTACTCACACACACATCAACGCCACACAGCCCGTCTGTGTTAACGAAAGAAGTAAAGAAGGAGACTGTTCCTTTTCTCTCTCTGCAGCCTGTTTTTGAAGGAGCTCCCTATCTGTAACTCTTATCCCATTGACTATGTGAGTCCCTGGATGTTTAGCTGTGCATGTGCATACATGGATATGGCTATGTGTGTGCTTCTTAGAACAAAGTTTCTAGTGAGTCCCTGATGTTGCCTGTACATTCTCTTTGACATACATTTCAGACAGACACAATAACACCCAGATAACCACACATTTGCTTTAAGTGTAAATAGGTTAACAGTGTGTTTTCTGATTTGGCTTCACATTCATGCCTATTATAATAACTATACTAACTTCAATTACAATACAATTTCTACCCTTATTGGAATTTTTACTAAATACTTATAAGTACTATAAGTACAATTATAATAGTTTTATAACAACCTATTGTAGATATATGGTAAGTCTAACTATTAACTACTACTAAGTCAACCATTAATGTGATCTTTTCAAACTTTTCTGTCTCAGAGATACTGTGCATGCATGACTATAGAGTGTAAGTGTTGTATCAACCTTTCATGTGATCAAATTAAAATGATGCAACACTATCCCTTTGCTATTTCCCATGTTAAGTCTGAAGTTTAAACATAAACATATATTTTACAAAGTCAGATATATATTCTGGGTGTAAATATTGTATATAGTTACATTTGGAGACACAGCTCTTTATTTAAAAGCAATGATAAAGGATTAACCTAAGATTAATTAATTTCCTGATAATTGAAAGGCAAGACATTCAAGTTGAATTACTACTTTAAAGTGACAAAATGTATATATAATTATGTAGACACAGTTCAAGCAGACGAATGACATCATCTACACCACTGACGGATCATTAGCTGAACCACCTTCACTAACCACTCCTTCGCAAAACAGACCACATTCATTTAATTGCTATCACTACTGCTTTTAATGTAGCACATTTAGCCAGCTTCGCTAAATGGGAAGCGGAAAACATGTACAAACACACAAAACAAAAAACAGTAACTGCGCTGTCAATAGTGTCTTGGTGCTCCTGTACTATTTGCAAGTATTTAAATTATGTAATATGCATACATTTGGTGTAAAAAGGCTAGATCTAATATTAACTTTGGGTACATCGGCAAGAATATATGAAATTACTTTACTGTCACTGACAGTTGCCCACCACTTCCACCTGCTATTAAACGGTGTGCCGGTGGAACTCCGGCGACCAACACATGCCGCTGTAGTGAGCGGCCAGTGCCGCCAGGTGATCGGCTTATGCCTCTGTACCACAGTAGCATGCTATCAGCCAATTTTCGATCTTGGCATCACTCTAAAATTTGTCCCTTTCTATGCAAATGAGCCTCATTCAAGTTTGAATGATTTTTCACATTTATCAGTATTTCATTATAGAATAAGAATAACACATTTCACTTGGACTGTACAAAAGTGTTTGTAACAACAATTAATCCAAAATTTGCTTCAAAATCCTGTTGATTTTATATATGTGCATATAGTTTAATTATTTACTTGAAAAATAAAAAGTTGAAACAAAAAAAATAATTCCTGAAATTCCAGGGCTACAATAATAATTACATAATAACTCATACTGTACAGTACTGGGGGTTCTAGTTCTCCCTCTCTCCTGCATTTGGCCACAAGTTGTCATCATCTTATGTCTTATCTTTTAGCTAAAATCAGCTGTGTATGCAACGATTTTTACTTAATTTTATTGTAACCATTCTACTAAGATTTTGTTTTTATTTCAATATGATAACTGCAGAAATGCAGAATTTGAATGTGTTTTTACCCATTTTGAAAACTGTGTGTTAGCATTTGAACAATGTGCTGCAGATATACAGTGTATTGCAGGTGGTGGAGTATGCATGAGAAAAGAGTTCATGGATTTTGGTGAATGTGGTTATTGAATGCATTTTGTGTGAAAGCAATACAAAATAATTAAGAGGTTTTAATGGAGAATATTTCTGACTGAATCATTGTTATGTAGCTGTGGTTAAGAAAGAATCACAATATATCAGCCTCTGGTCAAATATTAGTCTGAATATGTGTTTGTGCTCCTGTAGACCAACCTGCTTGGTGCTGAGGAGGTGGTGTAACCGGTGTGCTTGGTAGACCTTGGCTGTCTGCTCTTTTACCATCTCCACACAGTCTCTCTCTCTCTTCTGTAGTTCCTCAAGTTCTGCCAGCTCCATCCTACAGGGCACACACACCATTTACAAATATTTTTTGCTAAACTTACATTTAATCAATTTACATGACAGGGCTCGCAGTCAAATAATATGAATATAATACATATACATTGTACAGTACATTAAAAAAAGATGAACAAAGTGTATTCATCATTTTACACTTACATCTTAGATATAATTATGTGACTCTATAAGTGGTCTTAATCAATCTTAATCATACAGAACCAATAGTTAATCATACTCATACACGTAGGCATGTTTGCTAAATGACAAGAACATATTGGATACTGCACCTACATTTAATTTAACTCAACACTATTTGCAATAACAATTAAAAGAGACTAATGTTTTAATGATACCTTTTGTTTTGATACCTTACCTGTTAGATTACTAGGGCTGACAGCATTAACGCGTTAATCGCAATGCGATTAAGGGCCAGGCATAACGCGTTAATTTTTTTTAATCGCATTAATCGCATGTCGGCATTTATTAATTTATTTTACACTTCACTCGGCTTCGCATCGTGCCTAACAGGCTACTATTTTGACCCTTTGCTGCACTGTTACTTATCATCAAGCGGCCATACTTCCTCGCAACACATCCTCCTGCTGCAGGCTGCAGGCATAATGGAGAAAAACAGCAGAAACACAATCTGAATGGCGCTTTTTATTTTCCAAAACTCCTGGATGACTCGTAGACAAGTCGAAAGCCATATGCACATTGTGTAAAGCCTAATTAAAATATCACTGAAGCACGTCAAGCTTGAGCTACCACCTACGAGCTAATTAACGTGAATCTGGTTGATGCTACTCACTAGCATGCTACCCATTCAGGCAAAGCACTATTTTGGAGAGTGCTACTTGCCGACCTGTGGATGAAACCAAATCCCAAAAAATTAATACAGCTCTTGCGAAATGGGTGGCAACTAACTGCAGACCTGTCAGCATCGTAGAGGACTTAAAGGTCTTAAAGACGTACTACGGTTGGCATGTTCTGACCCGTCTCATTGCCGTCAAGGGGAACAGTAGTTTCACGCATACACAGCCTGTAAGACACGGAGAAAGCAGCCCAACTGGAACTGCTGCAAAGTACAAACACTGTCTCATTAACCGGTGATCACTGGACGTCAGTGAGTAATCAAAATTATTTAGGAGTTACTAAACACTATATTGACTCTGGTAAGGATAGGGATTTTTAGTTAGGTACTTGGAGGAATTGTGCAATAATGACAGATTCACACATTTTTCTTTTGTTTACAGTAAATAAATACTAAACAAATACAAATCTTAAAGTCAAGTTCATAAAGTAACTTTCTTTGCATTCATTTGATTCCCAATCAAGATACACTGGTAAGAATTGCTTTCCATTGTTAATATGTACTTAAAAACAGTTCTGAAATGCAAAATAATAGAATTTTAATCATGTGATAAATATGCGATTAACTATAGAAATTCAGCGATTAATCGCAATTAAAAAAAATGAATCGTTTGACAGCCCTATTAACATTACACATTATCTGGAGATTGAGCTGATCTCTCTTGTGTTGTAAAGCTAACAATTCCCTGAAGTGTCCTTCAGATTAGTAAAAAAAAACTGCCTAATAATACGAGAGAAACTGGGACAGACATGGAAAGACAAAGAAGCTAGGGGAGAAAAACAGATGAATAAGAAAGCTTGGAAGGAAAACAGCAGAGTGAGAGCACAAGAGGCTATAAGTGGGAGATGATGGATATATTTCATCACCGCAGCCAGGACAGGTCTGTCTGTAACATCTGTTAAGCGAAGCTGGCTAAATGGGATACATTAAAAGCCCATACACAGCAATTTAATTTTGCAATCACACAGCCATATTGTTACAAGGGGGTGATAACTTAGAAAGAGAATTGGAAACAATTACTAAAACACACAAGTATACACACACGGTCACAAAGCACAAAGCTAAGAGTAAAGCCAATCTAATTCCACGAGAGCAATACCAATAAGAGTTTAGCCATATAGCTCATCAACAATCCTTCGTCTCTTTTTCTATCCCTCCTTTTTCTCTCCTTCTTCTCTATCATTTCTTTCTCTGCATAACTTCTATTTTCAATTACAAGCCTTCACAGAGGAATCAGAATATTCATAGTGTGTCTGTAATGTGAGGTTAACACATTCTGCGGCTACTGACATTTAAAAAGAAATCACAACACCGTTCCCGTTGCCTTTGCATTCTCAGTCCTTCCTCAGCACCAGATTAAATTACAAAATAAATGAAATATGCAGAGCACTCTGTGTGTGTGTGTGTGTGTGTGTGTGTGTGTGTGTGTGTGTGTGTGTGTGTGTGTGTGTGTGTGTGTGTGTGTGCGTGCGTGCGTGCGTGCGTGCGTGCGTGTGTGTGTGTGTGAGAGAATATAGAGGTTGCTTGGCCTCTATTTGTCCACCTGGCTAACAGGGATATTACTTATTAATGTAAAATATAAAGTTATGGTTTATTGTTGGACAGTCTGGTTGCATGGTGCATGTTTATGTTTACAGTATATGTGTGTATTTCTGTTCGTTCATACATTAATACCACCTTAAAAACAGGCCGGCAATGTTTTTGGGGGTCAGGACCTGTTCTCATATGTCTGCTTGTGTCTGAGCTGTGTGTGTGTGTGTGTGTGTGTGTGTGTGTGTGTGTGTGTGTGTGTGTGTGTGTGTGTGTGTGTGTGTGTGTGTGTGTGTGTGTGTGTGTCAGGGGCTGAATGGGTGACCTTTGCTTCCCTGCCCCCAGTCCCAGTGTTATTAATTGCTGTGTAGTGGACAAAAGCCAAACAGATTTGTAACGGCTGAAGGCACCTCGATCTGTGTCGACCCAACAAGCCGCCACAACATACAACCCTCATTAGCCTTGTTCGGCACGCAGCACATGCCCTGAGTGTGTGTGTGTGTGTGTGTATTTGACTGAGTGAAAGTGAAGAAAGAAAGAAAGAAAGAAAGAAAGAAAGAAAGAAAGAAAGGACTATATTGCGTTTAATGCAGATAAAGTCATAATTGTATCTCTCTTGAGTGAGAAGGTTGAAAAGCAAAACATAAATGTACTAGGGCTGTCAATCGATCAAAATATTAAAAGGATTGTCCATAGTTAACTCGTGATTAATCGCAAATTAATTTTTTTTCTGTTCTGAATGTACTTTAAAAAGGATATTTTTCGAGGTTTTAATGCTCAAATGGTATTTGAGTCACTCTAGTGGTAACTTAATTCACATTGACAGTACATGCAAATAACTATAGTCTTATCGAGAAAACCATCTAGAAGGGATTTGACAATGAACTTGCCATTATTGTATTTCAACGACAATCAATGCTATTTTACCACTTAACAGGTTTTTGCGTTCTAAGTTTATCTGAAGCTAATATGAGGCTTGAGCATTCTAAGTTAGACAAATCAACTGGGTATCTTCCAAAGTTAGTCTTTTTGTATAAAGCACCCTCTTTGTGTTTCTCTGGACAGTGTGTCCTTATCAAGCTGCAGTGGAGATAGTCAGAAAAAGAGGGAGTTTTTACATTACATTACATTATTGCAAGGAAGGAGGACTGCAGATTTTGTCCCCCATCCCTTCCATTGAAAGCACTTTAGTAAGTGGTCTCTTCATGGCCAGTATGAAAGGAGGAGTGATTATAGCAAGCAACACCTGTTTCACTGTACATATGGGCACATGATTATTGTTTTAAGATAATCTTGAAAAATTGTAAACCTATCCTTTAATGCAATCTGGTTACTGGAAAATATTTTTATAGTTGATAAGAGATAAGAGTATTACTAGAATGTGCTCAAATTGCATTATCATGTCAGTACATTACATTATATGGTACTTATACAGTTTAACTGTTGTGCTATTAATTGTTATTTTATATATAGATTACAGTTAGTTATTTTGCAAATAATACAAAATAACAATGAATATTGGGCAATTATAGTGTCCTTAGCATGTCATGTAATGCAGTACGAGCACTCTGACTACAGATTACTTTTGATAGCTGCTGAACTGTTGGACAAGCTAATCAAGCATACTAAACTACTTTCAAATAATTGAAACTCTAACTGACATTTTCACCCTGGACTGTTAACTTATTTAAATGGCTAATATAGTACAACTAAATTCTTCACGTCTTCCTCAATTATTTACTACCTGGTTCACAATGGTGTGTAAAGGGCTGATGGGATATCAGAGAGTGAGGCATTGTGGGATAGCAGGCCATACCTGCGGTCGCACAGGCCAGCACCAGAGCAGCTAATTGGCCAGGTTCTAAATATTTAATGGAGGCTTGACCTGATTGGCTGTTTTAATTGCTCCAATTAAATGATTCAATAGTTGGCAACGAGGGGGTAGCCAGCCAGTCAATTTAGACAGTGACCGGCTCAATGTATTGAGTCTTCAACACCCTCATAGCACAGCGTTTCCATTTAAGTGACTGACTGATTGATTGATTAACTAATTCACTGAAGTAGTATAACCGATGTATGATTTCAGCGTTTAAATGATCTCCAATTAATATTCAAAAAGAAAAAAAAAAACATTTACAATTTCATACATTATACGTTTCTCCATTGTTTTACTCTCCAAAGTCATTTCCTAAAGAGGCAGGAAGAGCACAGCACCCAGATTATACTTCAACACACACACACACACACACACAAATCCAATCAGACTGAAGGAATGAACTTGTCTCCACCCGAACTGGATCAGAAAGAAAGAGCAGCAAAAGAAAGACTGACGCATAGAAGCAGAGAGTGATCGCAGGGCTGGCGTGCAGGCAGGCTCGCACTCTCTCCACCATAGCAGCTCTCCTTTCATGAATGTCCTTGAGAGGGACACAAGAGAGGGAGGAATGAAGAAGGCTAGAGTAAAGAGAGACAGGAAAAAGTAGAGAGAGAGGAAGCGAGACAGCATCACACCAGAAGAGAAGAATAAAAAAAATGTAAATAAAAAAAAAAACACTAGTGCTGCTCAGCCTAGCAACACTAAGTCCATAAATTCTCCCTTGTTCTCTTTAGGATAAGTTAAAAGATTTTGCCATGTCGCTGCGACATCACAGGAAGAATTATTTATCTGATTATGGCAGTAATAATTACCCAGCTGTTTATTGCAGATAGAGGAATAATTCATGCAGTCAACAGGCCGTGTTGGTGGCAACAGCGATGACACCAGCACATTTAGTAAATATGCAAAGCGGGTTTGCTCCGCTTTCCTAATTGCCCCCATCGTCCCACTGCATGCCCTTATTAAAGCCCAGGAACTTTAAGTGTCTCCCTGACAAAGTGATAAATTGTTGGGGTATCAAGGAAAACTGTGGCAGAGTGGGGACCGCGCCGGGGTCCTGACTTCATTAGGCTATGCAGAAGGAGAGGAAGGATGAATGAGGATGGACACTAAAGCACAGCGTACCGGTGGCAGAGAAAGGGAGAGAACGATATAGAGCGAAATAGATTGAGGAAGAGAAGGCGAAAGAGAGAGGCAAAGATTGAGGGAGGGAGGTGGAGTGAGAGCAGGGGATAGAAGACGGTAGTGTAAAAAGCGTGTATTAGCTGGATGCTGTACCTAATGAAATGACACAGATGGTTTTGTGCGGGAGAGATCTGTCATGAGAGAGAAAGAGGGGCTAAAACAGAGTCAGAAAGAAGAGAGAGAGGTTCGGCAGTCTATGTATTACTCCTATATCATTACCATGCGCAGCCGATCAGCCTGCACTAAATGGGGACCATTAGTCCAACTTTGAATAATTTATGCAGCGGGTTGGACAGACAGACAGACTTACGAGAGGGAGGGAGTCTGGTGGATTAAAAAGCAGACCTTTGCGGGGTGAGTGATCAGGCAGCGTGCAATCCAAGGGCTCAGCAGCTAACACAGAAAGGATATTTTAAATAAATGCCAGAACGGCGTTAATTGATCGTGAACCCGGCAGCACAAAATAAACATGTGATTAACTGGAGAGAAAATTACCTCAACACCCCAAACCACTGTGGAGGAAGGGCTATGTGTGTGTGTGTGTGTGTGTGTGTGTGTGTGTGTGTGTGTGTGTGTGTGTGTGTATGAGAAGACTGGGAATGTCACACAGTTGATAATGAAACAGTAAGACCAAAGCAAAAGTAAAATGACATCACATCTCGTGCTCTTTGAATTTGTTTTTTTGTTGTTTTTTTTTTACTTTACAATTCTTTACTACCACATTTCTCTGATCTAGTCCAACTCAATCTCTAAATACATACTCTTTGTATTTGATTGTTTTTAAAATATACCATGTAGGGATTGGAAAAATGTGTATGACAGCATAGCAATATTTAAAAGACATTGTTTTTCTAGGCAGGGTCTAAAAATTGCAAAATAAAAATTGTACTGTTATGAACTGTAATATGCAAACTTATCTGATCCAGCCTAGTTGCTTAGTTTACCAGTTTTCATATTACAAGTTATAACAAGCTGTGTAATCTTTGGTCTTTACACGTTACAAATATATTTTCTCTATGATTTCTGTAAATGCTCAGTTTAAGTATATAGTGGCTATGACTGTTTCCTGCAAAGCATAATGAAAAAGATAAACTAGTATAAGCATAGTTTTACCAGTTCTCCATCTTTCGTCATTGGTATAGTGCCAAAACACCTGACAAAGTTGTCTGTGTTTGTGTGTGTTTCTCTTTGTGTAAAGTGGCAAAACTCTTAATGGACCTTAACAGCCTTGTTCCCCTTACCTCTAAAAGGGGCAGGGAGTGTGGGGGAAAGGTGGAATGCTGGTGGGGACGTGAGGGGGAAAGTCAGTGATCCAAAGAGCACTTTAACAAATTTACATTTAATTTTAGCAGAAGCCTAAAGATATTTTCCGGTAAAATATATTAGCAACATTAAAAATGTGACTATTAGCTAAACGTGATGGTTTTTTTTGTCAAAAATAAAAGATGGCGTATCTCTAGCAGTAAGCCCTAGAGCACAGGATGTTTTATTAATGCACGAGCTGCGGTTCAAGTCAGAGGCTAATTTTTAATTTCTTCACATCGTTCACTTCTCTCTCTCTTAGCCTCGAGCGCTCTAGAGGACTTCTCTCTCTCTCTCTCTCTCTCTTCTTCCCTCTGTATCTAATAGTCTCTCTGTCTCTTTCATCCCTTCACTTTTCCTTTCCTCTCCCCCTGTCCCTGTTCCTGTTCTCTTTCTCTGAGGTAACAACCGCGCAAGTACAGATCTTACGAAAAACCTCTCGCTCTCGCTTTCTCTCTCACACACACACACAGACCCTCTGGCTACTCCACACAGCATTCGGGGATGGGAGGAAAACGTGCTCTGGTATAATGGCATTTCTTTAAAGGAGAATTCCGGTCGATTTCAACACATAGCTATGTTGTTTGTTGTCACGTAGTGTTGTCACGTAGTGCTGTCAGTAGCGAGAAAACCGAAAATAATCGGTGTTGCCTACTCTGAGTTATGCTACTGCTAGCTTTCGCACCCAGGCGGCTGAAACGGGGCAGGTTTTAAACGTGCTTTGAGCCTCTTAACATGTTCGAGATGTCATTACAAGTGCCTTGCCATGTGAACTGATTCCTTCCGAGTGAACACAATGAATATGGCTGCAGTAGATGTGAAAGAAATGCATAAAAGTTCTGCTAATTCATACCTCTGTGTTCACTCGGAGCAATCCCGGAAGTTGAACGTCAAGAATATAGATTAAGGTTACAGGTACACCTTTTAAACAACTGCCTTGACACTAATCAAATCAATTCATTTTTAATGACATGTACCAGTGGACTCTCTTGTAGGTCCTGTATTGGTCCCTGGGCAAAAAAAAGGTTTTACCACAACACTTAAAAGAAAAATGGTACAAAAACACAGCAAGACAGAGAGTGAGACAGAGGAAGAGAAGTGAAGTATTGTATTTAACCATTTCCTTTCCTTTCAAAATTGTACAACTTTACAAAAAGGTACACCTTGTTTACTTCTTGTCGCTAAGGCACCTGTTGTATTGTGCAGTGTGGTGGAATTTCCTGCTTATGAACTCATCCTATGTAAGTTGAGGCAGTGTTACCCAGGTGTCATTTAGGTCAGTGTCCAACATAAACTCATAACCTTTCCAGGCTGAGAAGTAGACTACTTCAACTCTGTGTCTCCATGGAAGACGGGAGATGTAACAGCTGTATGATAAGACAGTGCTGCCTCAAGTGCTCTCATCCTGCCAAGACCATACAGAAAGTAAACACATTTTGATTGTGCTGAGATATTTGGGAGCCCGCAATATCTTTGTTTGCCTCGAAGGTTCAGCTAAAATTAACGCCTCCAGCATGAGTTTAAATACACCTTCAGGAAGACAGGACCTTCAGAGAGTTGGGACGGCACGACACGATAACACATCATGGTTAAACTGTCCTGCCTTCTCAATTGAGTGTTCATTACATGCTTTGTAATTCATCAAGGTCTCCCAAATCTTCTTCACGTATGTGAAATGAGTTGTTACATTTTTTTTAATTTTTTAATTTAAAATGTTTACATTTTTAAATTTTTCCTTAACATGCAGTATGTGTAGTATTCATTCAATTGCCATGCTATCAAACCGTCTGCTTTCTTGAGCCTTTTTTTTACCTCACAAGTTCATTTTTCCTGGAAAGTCCTTCCAGATAGCTCTTGCGTGCGTAGTAGTTATGAATATACTTCCTCACAAAGAATCCTCTCCATCTCTTCTGGATCTGTGAAGGATTCAAGAATGACATAAGTTTTGTTCAGATGTTTTCCAACAACATGGGGTATGGAAAATCTAATAGTGTGGCATCTTTGATGCTTAATTATAAAACAAATATGAAAGAAATCATTTGTTTCACATAGCAATTGTTTTAATGACTAACACTGAATAGTGTTGCTCTTAAAAGACAGTAAGGTAAAGAATCATGGCATGTCATGTCATGCCGATGTAACAGTTTTTTCAGGTCTTAATTCTTCAGATTAATTTTGCTCTTCCAACAGACATTGTTATGTGTCTTCTCATTGTATATGCTGTCTACTGTAAATACAGTCTTGCCAATGCTTCTTTTCATTGCATAAACTTGCAGAGGACAGATAAAAAACATAAAAAAATAATATAGATGTTGGTATCAACATATATGGGAGAACACTTTTAAACCATGTATAACCATGCATGCAGTTTTTTCCTCTGCAGTGATGGAGGGACAATCAAAGGGAGGCCAGCTGTCACAGCTCCAAACGTTTAACTGTATCAGTCTACATTGATTGTGGAGGCTGCAGATTAGCTAGCACACACACACACCCACACACACCAGTGGACCGTTTTAAAGCAAGGGGGCGGATGTCCTTCAGACTAATTAGGAGATTAAAACAATGGCAGGTAAAAGAATAATCACACTATGAGAAGAGGGGAGAGGAGAGAAGAGGTGGAGTGGAGGATGGTGAAAAACAACAAAGAGCAAAATGAGAATTAGCATTGATCTGCCAGTCAATAGATAATTTTAAATAAAGTAATTGCCGCCTCCCGAGTTCTTGCTGACCTTTGTTGACTAGTGAAATCGATGCTGTTGAATCTAATACAAATCCGAGGTGCGGCATGTAAACACGGGTTTCTATTACAGCCCTAATACATTATCCTCTGTTAGCTACCACGCCGTGATAAAGACAACAGGAGGGGAGAGAAAAAATAAAAGAATCCAAATTGATTCAAAGAAAGTGTCACAAGGGGATTCTGAGATGATTGTTTCTCGCTTTGTGTCTCCCTTTTTCTTTTTCCCTTTATTTACACACTGAATACTTATTTGGTAAAAGATGGTCTATGAGTAGAGATGTCCTTCACTCATTCACTTTTGCAGAAGGTAGCTCCCTCTCTCTTTCTCTCTATTCCAGATTCATACACATGAACAACGACTATTGCTTCATTCTGTCAAAAAATGTAATGTATCAGAAGAGTTTCTGATGGTATAGTTAAGCGCTCACAGTCCTGCCAGTATTTTGCACAATATAAGCAATCTAAAAAATACTAACATACTTTCTCTTTAAGTCTGGCATACACAGCAACAGGTGGCATAATGAATAAGAACAAGTCCAGGTGCTACATATACTTTTACAATACCCTTTTAATATGTTGTAGTTATAACAATTTTTTACTTTCTTAAGTATTAACTTACACAATAGCCATGACATATCTTTAGGAGTACACAGTGCAGTGCTCAGGGACCAACTTTACTGCTGAGGCCAAAGCCTTAGTCAAGGGTAGTGGTAGGCGTGTTCCTAATACCTTCATGTATGTCTTTTATGGTGGGAGAAAAGTGGAGCAAACAGAGAAAACCCAGACAGACGCACACAATAAAATGGCCCTTGTGGGGTTCAAACCCAGTACCTTCTTGAATTGCTAACCACTGAGCCACTTTGCTGCCCTATTCACATATATTTTTATTTTCCATTAAAATTCCTATTGCTTCCTTTAGGAAACTATGGTTATTTAATATGGGTAATAAAGGCCTATTTTCTCTAACTTCAGAAGCTTCTGCTCTGTTCTACATGGTGACATCAACCCTAACCTTTCGCCCTGTGACCTAAAACAGCTCGGTCAAACACTACTCCTGGATCTATGTCTCTCCTATTATGTGACATTTATAGAAACAACGGGGTGGTCAGCTTTATTTGTTTGGATTTCTATTAGGTGTAAAACTTAAAGCCTTCAATTTCCAAGCTTTTCCACCAATATGAAAATACTGCAACCATCTCTGTCCAGCTGGACGGCGACACACCCTCTTCAATAAACACTAGTGGATTTTTTTGTTGGCCTATAAAACCTTTTAATGGTTTAGGCAGAATGAAACAGTTAGCCAAACGAGTAGGCTATATGGAATTGTAAAAATATAAGGTTTCTGTGCAATATCCTTGTGTAAAAGTGCCAAAGCATAAGTCACAGCCACGGTTTTATGATTTATGAGTTGAACAGTAGTGTCTGCTGATGGTCATGAGCACTGAGAAAAAAAAAAAAAAAAAGAATATTGCTAAAACTGAAATAGAAGGCAGATTTAATAGTGGACAGTGAAGTGGACAATGTTGTCAGTGTACATGGACTAATGTCTAATGAGTCGAGACATAATTACAATAAAACATTCTGAAATAGCATCATTTGGATTTTCTTTTCTGTGTATTATACCTGTTTTGTAAGGCCTAAATGATGTATAAAACTAAATTGTACAGGAATGTCAACACGATGCTAGATGTTAAAAAGTAAGACAAAAAAACTGCATGGAAGTTGCTATGATGGAAATTTTTGCAATTAAGAGGTGTGATGAAGTGCTTACAGGCTGCTTTTCATGGGCCTCCCATTCACAGCACACACAAAGAAACAGCGTGTCCCCCCCACCCGGACACTCCATTTGCTAAAACAAGACACTGTGGTGATATTTACCCTGACCGCCATCTCCTCGTAGAAATTCATCTTCATGATAAAATATGCCGCCTGTGAACACAAAGGAAAAGATGGTGTTACATCTTGTCTCCCAGCCCTCTGATCTGTCCACAGCAGGCGTCAAAGATAAAGAGCTCTTTATACATAATACATTGCACAAAGGCAGGCCAGAAAGGGCCACTGTAAAGGGGAGGGAGGAGGGAAGGGGGCAGAAAAGGAGAGAGGGAAAGCAAAAGAGACAAGAGGAACAAGAGAAGAAGTCGGGGGAATGGAGAGAGAGAGAGAGAGAGAGAGAGAGAGAGAGAGAGAGAGAGAGAGAGAGAGAGAGAGAGAGAGGTTAGCAGGACTTTGTATCAAGGGGAGGACGGTACTCTCTTAATACACCAACGCAGACAAGGGCCAAGAAAATCTATGGTAGTCAAGCAGCGAGCTAATGGAGATGTATGACGGCCAAACGCTCTCCTCTGGATTTCATAATCAATGACAGCACTGCCAGAAGTGACAAACAAAAGGCCAGAGAATATTCAGTGGTGTACTCAATGAGCTGTCGCACACCAAACGTGCAGGCCGACCACTGGGGGCACATTTCAGGAGCAAACTGGAGAGTCGGCCATAAAAGGGATTCATATCTCAACACGTCTTTTTTTAATAATGACAGGGAAGAGAGGGAGGAGAGGAAGGAGAAGGATGACAAAGACTTGAAAGGAGGTTGTAAATTCAGCTTGATGTTTTGAGATGAGGCTTTGTGCATGACACATTACACATGATAAGGTCCGCAGGAGTGAGAGAGGAAAAAGACAGACAGTGAGAGAGAGAGAGAGAGAGAACAAGAGAGAGTGTGAGAGAGAGAGAGAGAGAGAGAGAGAGAGAGAGAGAGAGAGAAGAGGAAGGATAGAATCTCTCAAGGCTAATTCAAAATAGTGCGCTGTGGCAATTTTGAGTGATTCAAATTAGTGCTCGTCTGTTTCTAAATGAGACCAAACAGCCTCTTTTTAGCCCATATGTGTGTTGTGACACATCCTTCATCGTTTATTTTAACACTCCTCAACCCCACCCCCACCATCCAACCCCCCCTTTCCATTTCTTGAACACCTCCCAAACGGCGGCTGGCAGTTATGCTTTAGCAAACAGTCAATTTACAGGCATGATAAATAGCTTGTTGTGATACGTTTACAAAACTCAATCCAGGAGAAAATTATACGTGAGAGCGCTGGGTATTGGATCCGGTATCAACAATCTGTTCAATTAAGAAGCAGTTGGAGGCAATATGCTGAAAATGAGGCCTTGTTTTACTAAAGCACACACATACACACACAAACTCCTCTACTCTTTCCTTCTCTCTATTCTTCTCCACACTTTTTCTATATACATCCCAGGATGCAATATAGATGGAATTCCTTATCATATTGCATCATATTTCCTAAGTGCTAATTTCCCAATGTGTAATGAGTGAATTATATTTCTTAAGGTCAGACACAGGGACTTAGGTATATAGCAATTGAATTCTAATGCATGCTATCATAACATAATCAATATATCTATAGCCGTTCCAGGTGCTGGCTTACCTTCACCATTTGTCTGAAACGTGCCCTTGCTGTGAAGCCCCGCCATATCCTCTGTATAATGATTGCCTTCTTGTGCAGATGGCTGTAAAAAAAAAAAAGTCAATTTGAGTAGAGGATTGGACATGTAGTTTATAGTAGTTGAAATGAAGGAAAACACTGAAAAAAGTTCAGATACACATGGAAGAAAATTGTGTATTTCTTAGTTTGATCTTTAGTTAGTCTATTTTATGCTCAGAAAGAATAGAAAAAACATATACTTTAAAAGATCAAAAATGTAAACCTTCTAGAAATAAGGGAGCTGCAACAAAAAATGACTAAAAGCTACAAAAATTTCCATTCCTGTATATAACATAATTTAATTAAATAAATCACAAAATACCCTAAAATCAATGCTGCTTTAATAAACTGTGATCTAGTTGTTTTTTTTCTTCCTGAAAAACAATAAAGAAAAGAGTGCTTTTATTTTCTGCATACAAATGTTAGGTCGTAAAGGACTTCAATTAAAAGGTCAGGGCAACATTACGCTTACAAACACACACTTTCACACGCTTTCACACACACGCGCACAACATTTCTGCTCCTCCAGGCTTTTCGATCATGTCTGATGAGCCTTTCACCCCCTTTAGTCGGCGGCACACATTTGTATTCATCTTCAAACATACTCTAAATGCAAGTCCACTGCGATTCTCTGCCTCCAATGAGGCCATCAATTTCCAAAAGGCCATTCATATGCCCAGAAAATCAATGCTTATAGCGGGGATAGCACAACCCCGGAGTTGCACTTAGGCAGCTAAAATTGTTGCTAATTATCCACTTAATGCATTGATCAATTAACTAAAGTAATCTGAATTAACCTACTGTCTGGAAGTTTGTCTGCTGACCCTGCAGAATGGTGCTGGGGTCACAGTATAGGAACAAGCACAGACATAGGGACATTCATTTTTCTGTGTGTGAAAGGAGCATAGAGTGCAAGCGACATTTATTTCTCCAGGCCATTTGCAAAGCTCTAGAAGTGGGATAATTATGAGAGTAATCTACTATCAGGGTTTCCCTTGAAATTAACTCTTAGAGTCCTGCCTGAATGTTTTTCAACCCCTGAGGGGGTAAAGCAAACCTTAAATTGGTATATAAAATATTAAGGCTTGTATTCTTTTTTGCCTATGGCATAGTAGTAGCCTACCAAAAAGCTCTGGTTTAAAGATTCAAATTGGACTAACACACTCACCACACATACTAGTACACATACACACCATACCTGAGGTAAGCCCGCACCTTGGAGGCTCTGAACCAGCTCTGAATCCGGTTGGCGGCCTGGTATTCCCTCTGTCTGTTCTCCTCAGCTTGGCTAAGGCACACACAGAGACACATAAAAATAACAGTGTGCTGTACGTTAGCTACATTATCCCATATGTATATTAACGCCCATTAATATGCCATACAAACAATAGTAGCTAGTACAATATCTGCACTTGCAAGTACATAGCCTTTGCTGTGGGTTCCATGTGTCGTTAGCTGTGCTTCAGAGATTTTAATTGCTTTCGTTATGGCACCACTGACGATGCATACAAGTGACAGTATAACGTTATATATTTTTAAACCGTAATTAATTGGCTAACGTTATGGTCTTTGCTAAAACACGACAAAGATATCGGTTGTCTCCGTTTTTTCAACGAGCAACAGCTGTTTGCTAGTTAACAATGACAGCTAACGCTTTGTACTAACATGATATCCTAGTTAGCAGGGGAAAAGCATGACGCTAGCGTTTGTTGATATTTTGGGTAACGTTATCTGGCTAGCTAGCTAGCTAACGTTACGCTAATTGGTGTAATGGTTTGGCTTCAACTGCCAAACTTTTAACAACAGCCACAATGGTCTTTCATATATTAATGATACGTACTCATGTGAAAAATACCTGTTTCTGTAGAAGTATTCCTTTTTGAATTCTTCAACTTCACTTTTTATTTTCAGCAGCTCCGCCATGTTTCCTTAGGCGACAGTTTACCCGTTGTCTTGACAACACTGCAGTTTCCCAAGTGGGTGGAGATGCGTTCAATGCTTCTAAAAAGTAGGATTTTAATGAATAGTACTTACTTTATTGACCCTTTTGTAAAAAAATAAAAAAACAGACAAATTTAAAAGCCTCTGCTTTCTGCTGATATAAGTATCCATATTTGTTTATTTTAATTTTATATCGAGATTTTCTGTGAGGTTAAAGGCATCTGCTTATGTAACCAGTCAGGATGAAGTCCTAATTTGTAACATCAGCCTTTTTGTTTTTGTTTGATCTTCTTTTAAAAATATGAATTAATGTTTGCATTTTATTGTGAGACAAAAAATCCCAGAAACGACATTTAAAAAAAGCCTGCTCTGTTGATGCAGATTGTGGATCTGAGTATTGATCTGCAGGCTGCCTTTCTTCCATCCATCCCAACATCCATTTCCTCCCTTTCCTGACGTTATCACACTTCATCATACAGTTATCACTTCATTTCTCCCCCCTCTTCCTTCCTTATTTCCCCTCCTTGTCATTCACCCATTCCTCTTCAGCAATTTTCACCTGTAAAAATGATCACCTCAGCAGGGTGTGTGTGCACTTGTGTATCTGTGCGAGAAAAGACATCTGTCTGGCCAATGGTCAGAGGAAAAGATTGTCTGTATTATAAATTACTCCTTAGAGACAGGCAAACGACAAATAGTGAAAGCGAAAGAGCATGTGCGTATTTGTCTCCATGCTCTTTCATGTCTGTGTACTGACATTCCTGCCTCTCTGTGAGCCAGGCAGTGTGCTTGTTTAAGTATCTTTTTCTGTCTCTCTGTCTTTCTCTCAGGCTAATTTGCTGTCTGAGGGCTACCACAGTGGTGAAGAGCAGTAGTCAGGCGTCCTAGGTAGAGTTATGGCTGGAGGGGCAAACCCATGGTGGCTCAGCCCATCCATCGAGGGGCGGCAGGAGGGCGGCCACCCTGGTAATTACCGGAGAAATGTTGTTGTGACAAGACGGTATGAACAGCAAATGTGAGTGAGAGAGACAGAGAGATTTTGAGGGAAGTGTTGTTTTTGACAAGACTGTAAGGACAGCTGGAAGCCATTCGTCCTGCCACAACACTGATTAGGTGTCACCAGTAGTGTATCTGCGAGAGAACGACACAAAAAGGCGAGTGAGAGCACTTCATAAAAAGACATGCTGTTTACACACTGTCTAATGACCCACTTCCAGACCCAACCAGACCAACATCCTCTCCCTGTCCCTCTACTCTTGTAATACACTCTTCCATCAAGTACCTCCCCTTTCGTCTCTCTTCCTATGTAGTTACTCTCTCCCCTTTTCTGCTTTCCTTTTTTTTCTTTCACCATCCTCTGTCTCTTCTCAATCAAAACATTTTTGTTGCTCAGCGAGGCAATGATTCCATATCCAAGATTACCCATGTATGGCCTCTTTCTCCCTCTCTTTCTCTCTCGCTCCATCTCTCCATACGGGGCATGTCATTTAACATGCCTCCAGTCACCTCTCACAGTCAGGAAGCTCATCCAACCAGTCATTCTCCATGCCCATTGTTCCTAAATGAGGGCCATATGCGCTGTGGCCAGCTCTGGTCATAAAGACACAGACGCACATACACAAGCAAGTGTGTGTGTGTGTGTGTGTGTGTGTGTGTGTGTGTGTGTGTGTGTGTGTGTGTGTGTGTGTGTGTGTGTGTGTGTGTGTGTGTGTGTGTGTGTGTGTGAGAGAGAGACTGTCACACATTGCTCTGCACAGCGCGTGTGTATGAATCATTATTGTGTGTGTCAGTATATGAGTGATTATATGTGAGTGTCTGTGTATGTGGGCCTGTCTGTGTGTGTGTGTGTCTGTCTGTGCATGTGTGTTCCTACAGACACAGTGGGGTGCAGCGGATGGAATGTGTGTTTCTCGGCAGGACCAGTTCGGCCATTATTATTAAACATCTGTCCGCAGCACATTAATTCCCCCACTCTGACGCATCCCTCTCTGCCCAGGGATCACTTAATTGAAATCCATAATGACTCTTTCTTCTCTTCTCTCCCACACTGAGCAAAGTGAAGCTGGAAAATATATTTTAGACAAAAATTGTGGTTTATATCAGCTATTATCAAATCATTCTATCATCTATTGTCATATTGTTTTGAAGCACTTTTAAGGTAACACACAACATCTTGATTTTGTGTAAAATAAAGAAACGATGACTGCATTTCCTGAAACATTTTACTATTAAACCAAGTTAAGAATTGTGTGGTTTTGTTTGTCTATTAGTCCAAATAAAATAAGGAAATTAAATACAATAAGACAAAACAAAAAACGAAGCACAGAATTGTGATTAAATACATAGTTGACAAAAGGTTCATAATATTTTCATATATATTTTCTTTGAGAATCAATTAGAATGAAGCCGATTACAAAATAATGTGCTCAGGTGTATGATGGATGATTGTAAGTCATTTTGGTCCAGGCTGGCTCAGAGCATCAGCGAAAAAGGAGGCTTTGTGCAAAGCTTATTTTTTGTTTTTGGTAGTCTACTTTCTGTTGGCACCTGGTGCAAACCAACATTTAACAATGTCTTGCTCCACATGTTTGTTACAAATCTGTCCCAAATCAATAAAGATCTAAACTTTGTATTGGCTGTATGTGCTACGTGTCAATTTTGTGCCACTTCATATTTCTATCCCAATAACTCAATGTATTTTACCTGTGCTGTGGACAGTTTAGTATTTTTTCTAATAGGGGGAAAATGTTAGTTAAAAAAATAAAAAAATATACAAAAAGACTTATTTTATTACCTATTCTCCCTTGATTCACAAATTCTCAATAGGACAGTTTTTGAAAGGTCACAGTGAGTTACTTGTCCCAAAGCCCATTCCACACACAGTCAACATATATGAATCACCAGGTAACAAATTAGAATAAAATAAATGTTCATTTTAGACTTTAGAAGGCAAGGGCGAATACAAAAGAGGGTAGCACAATGTTTGGTTCTCCAAAGTGAGTTTAGTGTTTAAAAAACTACTTAAAATACTGTTTTCATCAAAGTTTTATTTATTTTAGGCCTTATTTTTCCCAATTTGTCAAATACAGTTAAAGACAATTACATTTCCCCATAACATGCATAAGGCTAACTCCAGAAAGTGATTAAAAGACTTCCAGTTTGAGCTGATGTCATCTATGTGACACTAAAATGTTATTGAAAAATAAAGAGGGGTCCTCGACACTAGAAGCCTAGGGCCTGCAAAGGCCCGAAGCTACACCTGGTCTTCTCTATGCAAATTGCTCCTCAATATGTTCTATCTGGGGCTGCTGTTACTTTTTACAGTGGCAATGCTTTTAAACCAATTTGAAGCCATCTCTTTTTCCCTCTCCATCCCATCTCCTCCCTCCCACCTTTCCTCATTCCCCATCCTAATATCATACTAATGGATAAAAACTATGATTGTGCTGGTAGAGGAGAAATATCATACCTTTATTAGCTCACCTATACCCACAGAGAGGCTGAGCGAGAGAGAGAGAGAGAGAGAGAGAGAGAGAGAGAGAGAGAGGGAGAGAGAGAGAGAGAGAGAGAGAGTAATGAATTGAGCATTGTGTAAAATAGTTTAATGCAGGGGTGGTTCATCATTATTTGTGGCGGATTGCGTGCAGACAGGGGTGATCCATTAGTGTGGTCGTTTCCATCTGTGTACATGCGTGTCTCATTGTGCGTATGCGTGTGTGTGTGTGTGTGTGTGTGTGTGTGTGTGTGTGTGTGTGTGTGTGTGTGTGTGTGTGTGTGTGTGTGTGTGTGTGTGTGTGTCTGTATGTCCCACCCAGAAGGACATTTGCTGCTGCCGGCCCCACTGTCACAATGAGAGATTCATCACCACACACACACACACACACACACACACACACACACACACACACAAGCAGTACACATGTGGCATTATTGTTCCATCATTACTCATCTCATTCTTCTTTTCAACAATTTGTCATTTTGCTGTCTGTGTTGACACACGGATTCATATGGCACCATGTTTTCTATAGAGACGGTCAAGGCCAGAATTACAAACATTAAATTGGTTTTATAAAAACTAAATGTGATGCCATAATAGAAATAATTATTAAATTACAAATTAAATTAAAATTAAAAATGTTACTGTAGTTGAGCCCTCTGATACAATTTTTCTGATATAACTTAATAACTGCAAGGTAAGACTGACTTATTAAAACACTGTTTAAGGAAAGTAATTAGAGTTACAGTGACTTAGAAATGGTTTAAAAAAAAAAATAATAACTGTAGAGCAGTATCTCAGATTCAAGTGAACTGAATTTTTCAAATCTCCAAACCTCACAAATTGTGTAACCCGCAATTGTGTAACCCGCAGTTAGTCACACATATGATATCTTCTCGTGTTTGTTGCATGCTCTTCCCTCAAATGTATGCAAAATTAAGAAAAGTGCAGTTCAATCCTAAAATACAGTGCATTTCAAATGGCAGACAAACTGCTCTTCTACAGTAGGCTGATGTGCAAGTCTGCAAAATAACATAACACGTGCAGTATGTGTCAGAAACAAAGGCTTAGTGAATGTGGCTGAAAGAGTTTCTCTTATTTGGTAGCATTTTTTTCATAATACATTGCCCATTTTACAGAAAGGAGAGAAAATAGAGAACAGCAATCAAAGAGGATAGGAATACAATAAAGATAAGGAGAGACATTTTTAGTTGCATGATTGCCACATCTGATGGTCATTCCTTTACCCCCACACATCCACATCCATACCCACAATCACATCCTCACAATCCTTTCAAAATAAAACCCTCAGTAGTTTAATGGAATGTCGATTTTCTTTTTCTTCCAATGACTCAATATTAGAGAGGGAAAATAAATCATCCAGTGCATACTCTGATCATGGCAGGGTGTAGGCATGCATCTAAGGATTCCCTATCTTCTCCCTCTCTGTAGCACTTTACCACTTACACTTCACTTGTTCTTTTTATCTGCCCCTACCCATCTGCTATTACGCTCATGTCTTGCTCTCTTGTTCTGGTTCACATCTATCTTTTGCTTGCTCGGTCTGGTTTGCATTGCTTAGTACTAGCTTTATCGTTGCCTGTTTGTTTTTTGTTTTTTACTTTTTGCACAACTGTCTTTCTCTTTCCCACTGTTTATTTGAAATTAAAGGTCCCATGGCATGAAAATTTCACTTTATGAGTTTTTTTAACATTAATATGTGTTCCCCCAGCCTGCCTATGGTCCCCCAGTGGCTAGAAATGGCGATAGGTGTAAACCGAGCCCTGGGTATCCTGCTCTGCCTTTGAGAAAATGAAAGCTCAGATGGGCCGATCTGGAATCTTGCTCCTTATGAGGTCATAAAGAGCAAGGTTACCTCCCCTTTCTCTGCTTTGCCCGCCCAGAGAATTTGGCCCACCCATGAGAGAAAGGCATCATGGCTTTCAAACGAGCAAAGTGGCAGTTGGTCAAGGCCACACCCCCACTCTCCACCTTGCCTCCCCTCTCTCCTCCTCAATAGCTACAGACACAGAAATGGCACATACTAAGTAAAGCTCATTGTGGGACTGGCTCTAGTGGCTGTAATTCTACACCAAGGCTGAATTTTGGAAAAAGAGACTTCAGATACAGTATTAGGGGACCACTAAGGCCTATATAAAAGCATCCAAAGAGCACCATGTCATGGGACCTTTAACCTCTTTCTTAGTTTATTTTTCTTTCTCTCGCTCTCTTTCTCCCCATAGTTGTTTTTTTCTTCTGCAATTATGACATTCTGAACACACACATACACTGTTAGGTCTGTGTGAAGTATAACATACCTTTAGCATGCGTGTGTATGTCCTGTCACCACAGGAGCTAGTCTGTTTCTCTTTGCTCCCAGCCAATTGGTTCGACCGTGAGAGAAACAGGCTGGAGAGGTGGCCAGATCTGACTGTGAGTGTGTGTGTGTGTGTGTGTGTGTGTGTGTGTGTGTGTGTGTGTGTGTGTGTGTGTGTGTGTGTGTGTGTGTGTGTGTCAGATGTCCTCTGGCATGCCTCAGAGAGCTAATCATAACCACACTGCAGAGATTAATGAAGTCAAGAGCAATCAGCCCTGACACTCAAACAGGGACACACACATGCACATACACTCACATACCTGCACGCACACAGGAATGTATAGTAGTTCTGGCTCAGATACATTGGACCTTGTTTAGCTGAGGCAGTGACATGTGGAGTGACTTAATGATTAATTGAATCTCTTCTTGTGTGAACATCTGTACCTACATATGTTGCGATTGTCAAAGTTCCTCTTTGCATGCTCACTTAACTTGTGCTCAGCCCCTCTGGAGAAGTTTTTTTAATTCCTGTGGAATTAAAGCATATTACACTGTATGGGAAAATGCAGAAGATCTCTACTATACAGTATAGAGTATAATGCTGGACGGATGCTAAGTTGAAGAACTTCTGATGCAATATAAAAGCAGGACAGATTGATGTCTATGTTTGCTATTATTATACATCTTATCTAACATATCTAATACCTTCCCTGATGCATGATACAGTAGATAGAGAATGGGGTTCCTCTACAGAATGGATTACACATCAGTGTAGCTGTGTAACCTTCAATTCCAGGTTGAATGAATGAATGAATGAATTAAATCTTTCGAATGTATTCAATACCAGGTTGAATCACTTTTGAAGCAAGCTTAAGCAAGGAATTGAGTGGTTGATTTACCAATAACTAACAGCCATTAAAGCCATAAATGGTGAAGACTTTGTTATCGTTTCCTAGGAGTGAGTGGGGTAAAAAGGCTCCCAAACAGTCAGAGTGCTCCGAAGCCAATTTTACCATAGTGGCCAAATGGTAGAATTGCAACTTCCATGGTTGTAATGTGATGCCCTCTGACACAAAAAAAAACAGTTTTCTCAGAGACTTACATGGTGAAAGAGACATCTGTAAATATTTTTTTGAGCATAAAACCCCCAGCGAAATGTTGAGCATTGAGCAGCGAAAAATCTAAATTGTATTAATAATTTGGTCTATGTTGATAACATTTGGAAAGTCTAGAAGCAGCACAATTAAATCATCTGATCCCTATTCAAATTAGCCGGAACACTAAACCGGAAGTAGCCGGCTCAGCCGGTGGAGGTCTTGGAGTCCGTAGCGCTGATCATCCGGGTAATTTTTATTCCTTATGGAACACTGTATCCAGTTCTTTTTATGCACACATGCTCCCAACCCTCTATCTGTCACATGTTAATAGACAAAGCGGGAGAGAGAAGGTAGCAGTAGTTTACCAGTGGGACACTTCAATGTTCTCAAATGCCTGCTGGCTCTGCTATGTCTATCAAGCAAGATCGGCCAAGACTCTGGTCAATACCAAGATGTTGAGAATCTAGCATCAACAACCAGAAGCTATGGAAGACATGTTAAGCCTGTGCCTCAGGAAGGTGGTAATGGCAGTGGACTTATCTAGCTGGGGGCGCACCTGCCTTTGGGTCAGGAGGTTCCCCAGACACCCCCCCCTCCGCCAAATTACACACTTTTTAGGTGTTGCCTGTGAGTCCTGCCTTGGGGACACCAGGACCACAGCCACCATCTGCAGACCCGGCTCCGAGTTTTCAGCCACAATCATGACATCATCTGCGTAGGCTGCAGAAAACACCTTGTGGTAAAGTTATTTTTAAAGTTATGCTCCATAGAGGGGACCATGCAGGCATCTCCTTTAGTATACAGGCGGAGTACATTACATTCCTGTGTTTCAGAGCATGGGGCTTTCAGCTCCTCATAAAGACCTTGACCTTTGGCCCCTATGATTCACAGGCTACAGAGGCCTCTGATCCCATTTATCTGTTTGTGGTGTGTGGGGATGTGGTTGTGGTGTGCGCACATGCAGGAGTGTACATTATATGTTTGTTCTCATGTGTGTATCTAACATTTGTATTAGTGTGCATGCTCAGATAGATCCAGTTTCAGTTGTGTGGGTTTAGTGCTCCACATGGCCATGACCAAACAAATATACTTGCCCAGTGTCCGGCACACAAAGCTAACAGTAGCTAACTTTTCATACTACACATAAACATGAAAAACACTTTTAATCCATGAGGAGGGATAAACCTGAAGAGCATCAAAAATGTTGTAATACTTGGATGTTGGATGTGTCATATACCTGTACATAATGTCATGTAAGTGTGCCTGGTAATTACTGGCAGTTTAATTTAGGATTTTTTTTCATTGTGTTTATTATATGAGACAGTACATAGTGAACTTTGGTGGTCACATGATGCTGGCTTTTACATAGTCTGCACTTGACTCAGGCCATGCTTTAAATGTGAAGTACTTACTGGTTGCCAGTGACCACACTATAACACGCATTAACACACTTGCATTTGTGGTTCGCTGTGTGTGTCCAAAGAACTTTGACTAGGTTTAGCCTTTGTCCATTATCCCCACTGACAGATTTGTTTTTTCACTCTCATTTACCATAAAGTATTTTGTATACATTTAGTGGTAGACTACTGAATTACTCCAAATAAAATTACTAAATCATTACTTAATGTAATATGCCTTTTTAATTTGTTTTGCAGGTAAACAAGTTATGAAATAAAAACAAACTGTCCCCCACAACATGTACTTCACAGTAATTTCATTAACACTACTACTCCAACTTTTAAATTGTATTCCCCATCTTTTCTTTACGTAACTACAGAAAACTAGCAGTGAACTTAGTGTAATCAGATTACTGTAATATAGTTAAATAGTCCATTACACTCTCACTCTGCCCACTCGCCTACAAATGCCTCATTCATCACAGAAGCAATCTAACTTTCAAATCAACAGAAATCAGCCCTGGCCACAGGTGACTGGCCTGGCCAAATAGCCTTTTTCGTGTGTGTGTGTGTGTGTGTGTGTGTGTGTGTGTGTGTGTGTGTGTGTGTGTGTGTGTGTGTGTGTGTGTGTGTTTTGTTGTGGATTAGACAATTTAGATAGAGGGCAGGGGTGTCCAACACTAAAGGTCCCATGATTGCACTTTGCAAAGTAGCCTACATTTCTTGCTTTTCTTCCCATATTATTTCCCAACTAAATAGCTGTCTTAACATATTTGTCATATTATAATCTGTTGTATTTCTTAACATTTATTTTATTTCACAGTACAGATGAGGACCATAACAATTTTCATTGGTAATTAATGGATTATCATGATGAAATTACAAGTAAAAGAAGAAGGGTTAAAATTGTAAAAGGTTAAAAATGTGACTGAAACAGGCATTGCCCCATACAGCAGCAGTAGATCATGAAAAACATGTAGACAGTAAACAAAACAAAGGGATGCAAACCAACCAAGTTACAAAGAAAGAGAGAGACAAACACGACAAAAATGAAAACACCTCAAGAGACCAAGACAAAGACAGTTTAACCATGACCTAGACAGAGCAGAAACCAATGCAGTTGGCACTAAGGCAAACAGTACATCATTTACAGGCATTACAATACCAACTGATAGCAGAGTGAATGTATAAACCTGATGATGATGGGCTTGTCTCTTCACACGTCAGAGGCAACAGCAAAGGTCATTGAGCACTGAGGAAGTATGATGCTTTTAGGGAGGAGGAAAACACTAAATACTCCTAATCCCCCGTTTATTTGCCGCATGGATGGTTAAAAGCTACTCTCAGCCTCATAAAATTAAAACCAAGTGTGCACCGAACTGTGGAGAAGAGGCACGGATATAGAACGATAGCAAGAAAGGAAGGGGAAAAGACTTAGATGATGAGGCGCGAAAGATAGTGTAATGGAGAGAGAAAGAGAGATGGAGGCGAAGAAAGTGTGAAGAAGAAAGGGGAATTGAGAAGCGGTGATGTGCAGCTCCAAAACATTCTTTAGCAGAATGAGCTGTCACCTGTACCTCCTTTTCCTGGCGATCTATGGTTCACACCGGCTGCCTTTGATTAATACATCCGACCTAAATCATCGAAAGTTCCCCTTTCCTTCTTCCCCATAAAATGCAATACACAACACAAATCAGCCCTTTAAACAGTGAAGCCGGATAACAATTGGAAAATAATGCATCTTACCTGGACCATCCCGATAAATTGTTCCTTATAACACCCTCCCTTAAACCAAAATCAATTCATCTGCCTCCCATTTTTATTAAAATCCCCAGTAATAAATCTTCCCCCAATGTTTGTTCATCTGTTTTTTGATACATTTATATCACTTTCAGTTCTGCTCCAGTGTTTCCCCTGCCTCTACAGCGTAAAATGGGAAAATCTATTTGGGGCCAATAGAATAGTTAAAGGGGTGTTATGGGTGCCTGTTCTTGTGGTGAAAATGGTTGTCAATTTGTGTGTGTGTGTGTGTGTGTGTGTGTGTGTGTGTGTGTGTGTGTGTGTGTGTGTGTGTGTGTGTGTGTGTGTGTGTGTGTACGTGTGTAAATGGAATCGATAAATGTGGCAGTGTGGTGAGTAGATAGCACCCTTCCTCTTGGCTTTCTGATTAACCCACACCACTGAAAACCTTACAGCAGTATAATAATATTAGAGGTGTGTGTGTGTGTGTGTGTGTGTGTGTGTGTGTGTGTGTGTGTGTGTGTGTGTGTGTGTGTGTGTGTGTGTGTGTGTGTGTGTGTTTGTAAGTGTGTGTATGTATCTGTATACCATGTCTATTTAAAACTGCAATTGTCTTTTTATAAAACCTTCAGAGTACTGTACACGTGTACATATACAGCCATGCTTACGGTTGTAAGTGTGGTTGCTGTTTATGTGTGAGTGCAGTGTTGAACTTATTTACTAATGTGGCTGTGTGTGTGTGTGTGTGCGTGTGTGCGTGCGTGTGTGTGTGGGTTGGTGTGTGTGTGTGTTAGTCTCCTCAGTTGGTACCTTTCAATCAGATAATGACTGAAAACAAGGGAATTAGGATACTGCAGTGCTAAAAACAAGGAAAGAAGGAAAAAGACAATGATTTATTTGGAGGGTTAGTAATTTAATTAAGATAATAGAATAATTCCATGAAGAATCAGCATTTTCCTTCACTTTGCCTTGTATTTGACCTGTCACTCACCCAAAATGTATCAATCTATTTTACCTTCCATTAAGTTACACCTGCAAGCAACATTATTTTCTTCATATTAACATCATCCTCATACTCATACAAGGTCATAACTTCAGGTAAAGCAATACTGCTGAGTTACATTAATTATGGTCTGTCCATAAAGTGTAAAGTGTACACTTTGCACATATTAGGGGCTTTTCATATTGGATTATTTTCTCGCTAATGTCATTGTTTAACCCTAGTTTCCATTAAAGTATATAATCAAAAGCGAACTGTTGTGTTTCCTAGCAGAAGAATAATACAATTGCTTCTGCAAATGATCCCAAACTTCAGTATTATTTCAACTTGACTGAGCAAGTCTTGTTGTATTGTTGCTGTGTAATGACAATCAGCTACATTCCATGCGCACATTCCCAATTTCAACAGTCTTAAGCTGTAGTCACACATTCGTGTGAACTTCGCCTGCCAAGGCAATATTCGCGCTGTGTCATCAATGGTCAAAGTTCACCAAAGTTAAAATCCACACAAATTTGTTTCACCACCGGAAGCAAATGTTTTTTTGCCCCTTGGCTTGCACAGAGTTGAAGTGAACAGGAGGCAGAAGATAATGCTAATGGTAATTTTGTGCATGTGTGACTGCAGCATGCCGGAGACAAAACAATACGGTGACACCTGCCGTTGACATTGTGTATCCTATACCGCCAACCTGACCCTCATTCCCTTGTTACGCCCAAATTGTACCATGGGCATAGCATGGGCAATTGCAACACAGACAGCATACAGTATAAGCAAACCCTAATATCAACTCCATACAAATTAACTTATTAATGAGAAACAATGAAGACTGAAACAGTAATGTAATTTCTGCAAATATACAAACCAACCATAGCTGCTGAGTAAATCCCCTCCATTACAATAAGGAACATGTCACCATTGTGTTAATTCATGCACAAAGAAAAATGGTGAAAAATGAAAAGATGCAAGAAATAGTGAACCTCATAGAAGATTGTATGAAAGTTGATGTACTCAGATACTTTCCACCACTGTCTGGTACAAGCCATTCGGTTGTTCCAGAGGTAAATCTAAAGTTGGTAAAGCAGCAAGCTGCAATTTGGCTTTTATTGTTCTTGCTACTGGAATACTAAACATCATTTCAAAGCAGACTTTCCTTTGTTTCTACATGTTTGATTTGCTTTTTTTTTTTATTATTTATTTCAGTTTATTGTTAGCACATTTTCCTTGTCTCTGTATATGTTCTTTGCTTTTCTCTGAAGCATATTGTCCTTCCATAAAATGAAAAAGGATCTATAAACTTTAAGTTTTAAGTTTTTCCTCCTTGCTCACTGTCTGGCTATTTATGAACTTTGTGTTTGTTTATTTTACAACGTTCTAATCCCAATCTATCTGTTTGTGGCAGGGTAATGATGGACGATGTAAGAATTCAGACAGCAGAAAACAATAGGAATACAATACAATAAGCCTCATCACCCTGCATTGTCTCATTTGTTGGGTGATCAATGAATGCTTTGCAGAGTGCTGGATCAGTCAGTGCTGAGAAATGAGAGATGTGCCGTGATTTATTCTAGGTGTTAAAAAATAATTTGTTTGGATTGATTAACGTTAATTAATTATGCTAATTGAGCAGGATGAAAACAGATGTCGAAAGTGCCCTCCTACTCATCCCTCGGTAAAACTGGTCCTTTAATTACAGATGCTATTGGTCTATCTAAAAATAACTCAATACATGCAAATGTTTGCATACATGGACACAGACAGACACATGCACCCTCACCAGCATGCATGACTAACACAGAGTACAGGACACATGGCAAATTAAGATTTCATTTGAAAAACTTTTTTCAGCATTTCATTTGATGTTTTTACTACACAAAGTACCATACAAAGTAACACTGTTAAGATATTTGTAGGTGTCTGACCACTGCAACAAAATAATTATGTTTGTTTGTTTTCATGATGTTGTTACCTGTACCTGTGCACTGAACGTTTTACAATATACTGTACCTCTTGACTTTCCATCATCCTTTAAGCATTCATCCAACTCTTTCTGTCTATACTGTACCGATGTGAAACTGTGACAGGGATGCTCATATTGTACTCATAAGTGTTACAATTTGAGTTGAAGATGCGGAGAGGAGTTGAAGAAATTATTATAATCACTGTTAAGTGTGTGTGTGTGTGTGTGTGTGTGTGTGTGTGTGTGTGTGTGTGTGTGTGTGTGTGTGCTTGCTGTGATCAACCAGATTGAGTTGCTATCTTTCTCAACCAAACGCTTTGTGGGTATGTGTATGTGTGTGTGAGTGCACATGTAAGTGTGAGAGTATGTGTTAGTATCTGTGAGCTTGGATGGGGCAAGAGGCTGCGCTGAGCCGCATGGATTTGCTGCTAAAGTTTGAACAGTTTTAAATTAAAATGTATTGCCCATTCTCAATGTATTGATCTCAGGCCCAGCTGTGTCAATACGCCGCCCCGGCTATTTTTCCAATAACTTATAAAGATCTGCCAGCCAGGCATAAATTCATTACAGTTTATATTCTCTCTCTCTTTTTCTCCCTGTCTCTTCAATCTCTTTTCCCTCCCCTACTCTTTCCTCCGTCTCTCTTTTCACCATCTCTCTCTTTTTCTCCTTTTACCTTTTCTTCGCTGTGTTCATCTTATTTTTCTCGTTGTCACAACCCTTATACCTCTGCTTAAGTGTTAACTCAGGAGGCTGTTTTTGCAGCTGGTTGAGATGTGATGGTTATCGACCACCAGCACTCCCTGATGGGATTATGTTTTTGTTATGTAGCCCAAAAAGACTCCACCCAACACTTGATGAAACCCAAGGTGAAAACAAACAGTGATCATTGTTGTCTGAGCTTATTTTAAAGGATGTCTTTAGTGTGTCAGAATCACCTCGATTTGCTGCTTTATGTTCATTAGTTGCTTTAGTTTTAACTGACTTTTCTTAAATTCTATTTCATTTTCAATTTTCTTTTTTCTTTTTTTGGCATGTAAAGAAATAATAAAGTGAGAAGATATTACTTTTTGAATAAGCAGAAACCATGATGTTATTTTTCATGTTGTATAAAAGGGAAATTAAATAAGAAAAGGTCTAAGAATTGACCTCAATACCTTTCACTGTAGAAACTGAAATGAATTTCTAAAAGCTTGCATTATTTTACACAGTAATCACTCCCCTAACTTTTTTAGCATTTCGTTACTCCTGCCACTCTACTTCAGCCAAGATAACACTTCCTGTCGCTCTGCTTTCCTCTTCCTTTCCTGCAGTTCTTATCTTATCTCATGCACTTTTTCTCCCCTTTCTCTCCTTTTCTTGCGAATCTTTCCCATTCCATTTTTTCCCACTTCTCTTCTCTCATCTCTTTCCACCTTCTCTTCTTCTCTGCTCTCCTTCCTCTACTCTTTCCATCTCCCTCCCTAATCTTCCTCCACCTCCTCTCATTGTCAATACCTATCTAATTCCACTTTAGCACCAGTAATTGGCTGATGGATAGAAGCTATGGATTGGCCTCTTCCTGATGACTGCATGACATTTTCCCCCTCCCCTACAGCTGGTAATACTAATAGAATTCCAAATCCGTGGCACTGGGATCCTGTCATGAGTAGGTCAACCGCTGTGTCAAGGTCCTATTGGAAAGCCGGCATCTAACATCTTAATTTAGACTTAGCCTTTTTTTCTATCTCTCTCTCTCTCTCTCACACTCTGCCTTGCTGGATGATCACTGTGTATTCCTGTGTCCCTGTTTCTCTAGTTGGCGCCTGCTATGCTATGCACCTCTGTTATGCTCTCTGCTTTATTTATCTTCGACTGGATCATTAACTGGTCATGCACATATTTTGGCTAATCGCTTATTTTTGGACAGTTAGGACCCCTATCATTATGTTTCAGTTAGCTGATCATTTTGTCTGTTTATTTTTTTAAGATTTGTATTGTTTAACAAGTTAGCATAAAGTTTGCTTAACATTTGGATGGAAACATATGCAGAACTTGTTTTGTGGATTTCATTCAGTTTAGTGTGCAAAATCACTTTTATCCAACTGCCAACATCTCCACCAGGTTTCTAAAATTTAGTCACCCACCAATTCTTCATACATTTTACCAACCAAAAATAATTTTAAACCAAACCATCAAGCACCTCTCCTTGTCTGTTAAATCAGCACATCACTGACATTGAGTTCACAACACTGTAGCTTTTTGGCACCAATGTCTCTTTCAGCTGCAAAACACCAACTATTTTATCATTTCTGTTTTCTGGTCTAACATGCCAGTGCTTTTGTCTTTTACTTTGACACTCATAAGATGTGTCCCAAATTCAAACTATAGTACATACTAGTTGCCTGACCTTTACAGTATAGCGTCTAATGTAACTTGTTTTCAGAGTAGACAAGTTAGAGAATGTACCTCATAACACAGCCTCTACATTTTCAAGTTCTGCAAAATGGTTTTGTGCTCTGCTTTGGATGTGATTACATCAGAGGATATAAGTCAGAGGTGAAGATTTAATTTAGACCAAGAAACTGTGAATAAAACTTATTGAGAAATTAATGATTTGGGGTTTAACTTAGCAAATTAGCATGGGTAACTTGGCTTGGTAACGCAAACCTGCTCAGCAAGCACTTCAGTTTTAGCTGCCATGTCATGTAAGTATGAAAAAAGGCTGGAACTTCTTGGCTGTGTTGTTGATTGAGGTGGTTTGGAGTCTGTCACTCACTGTAATGAGTGAAGTCCGTCTTGGTGAAAGGAGTAGCAATATTACATGATTAGACCTCATCCAAGAACACAGCCATATAGTGGACATAAACGGATGAGCAGTTAGGCTAAAGACAAACATTACACAACGTCAGGTATCCTGTTGAGTTCTCTTGTAAACAAAGCTTTTTTGAGAAATTTTAAACTTGCATTGCGTGTGTGTTTGGCATTTGAAAGATTGGACTGATGTTTTTTTTTAGTTGATGTTTTGTTTTGTTCAAACATATACAGGCATACCTTTGTAAATGTGAATAGTCTTATGTGTGCACAATTATACAGTACATATCAAGGCATACACACTACAACTCATGTATATGTCTATGAACTTTGACTTGAATTTCTGATCAATCAGGAGGGCATCTTGTCCCTCCCCCCCCTCTCTCTCTCTTTCTCTATGTAAACTTCAGCAGCTGCCAACAAACAGAACGTTTATTGAATTAAATATCTCTGGACATGATGTGCACTTGTGCTATCTATCTATCTATCTATCTATCTATCTATCTATCTATCTATCTATCTATCTATCTATCTATCTATCTATCTTACAATTCTAGTTCCAGTTACAATTACATGTGTGCACTATTGCAGCCTTTGTGTGTGCATGTGTGTGTGCATGTGTTATTGTGATGAATTGGGGAAAAGAGGTTGGCTAAATCGGGTTGTCATGCTAATTCAGTCAGCTGACTGCATAATGCAATGCATGAGGGAGAACGACTGAACTTGACCCTGTTAAACCTGATCTTGGCCTTCCTCTTTCTCTTCCCCCTCTCTTTCGCATATGTGGGCGCAGGGGTCGGCAAATTAAGCCAATAAATCAGTTTTGTGTGTTTGGAGCTTTCAGGGTAACGTAGTAGGTTTCCCGGTATAACAAAGGTATAGAAAATCCCTACATCACAACTGTCACGTGTACAGAAACATTTTGATAAGACTGAATATTAAATGCAAAGTGCACTCTTGCTGTGTTCCTTATTTAGTGTTATAGTGTTTCTTCATTTTGTTGCCCAAATCCCAAAAGTATACAGTTGTTAATAACTTTCCTTCTAAAGCACTTCTTTCTAGTTGAACAAAATCTTCTATATACAGTGAGTAAGCGGGTTTAGTTTGATGAATGGTTGACTAATTTAGTTGACTTGGCATTTTGTTTAGCATGTCTTCAGCTGCTCCTTTGGCTGACGTGTTAAATGAAGCACGTCAATGGACTGCCATTTAGTCATCAGTAATGTCAGTATTTGCCGTGCAAGAATTGATTCTGTTAACTCACTGAAAAAAGAACACAATTTGGTGTTTGATTTGGTCGAAGGTCTCTTCGATCTCTTCAGTGCAGGTTCAAAAGAGATCTACTGAGATTTATAAGATGCTTTCTAACTTTGAAGTATGGTTTCAATATACATTTTATTTCATTGCTTCACATATAATGTACAGTTCTTATACTGAATAGACAAGCTCCCTCAGTGGTTCTTACAGTTTTTGTTTATGTTGATCTGGAGAAGGTGATAATAGTCCATCTAGTTCATTACAGTAATTAGACTTTATTCTTTTAACCCATATGAGCACACTTCTCTGCCTTTGACCTTCAGGTCTGCAAAAAAAACTGTGATTGGAAAACAAATTAACCTGTTGAATATCTTTAAGAAGTTAGATAAGAACTCCATCATGTATGAAAAAAAACAAATGAAATGATAAATAACTTAAAAAATAATAAAACTTGAAAAATCCACAAGCAACAAATGGTTTGAATCAGCCATTCACATGCAGTCAAGAGTAACAATTGTTTATTTTAGCTTGGTGTTGGAAGGTGGGGTTACAAGTCTGTGTGGAATGTCCCTTTAAATTATTCAAAGCCCAATCAGGTGTCTTTTTCTCCTCTGATCTAAAGATGGGTATCGGAGGTCATTCATTCTTCATTCCAGGGTCACCTTTCCCACTTGTCTTTTTAGCACTGACAATCTCACGCACTTCCACTCCCTATCTCTTTCACTAATGTTATCTAGGACGTCGTCATGGTCACATGCTGGTGCATATGTGCATGCACATAGACATTGAGAAACAAAGCAGCTGTGTGCATATACAGTACGCACATACATAGACACTCTCACCTACAGTAGTGATGCACATATGGCATGAACATATCTGCACACACACACACACACGCACACACACACACACACACACACACACACACACACACACACACACACACACACACACACACACACACACACACACACACACACAGACATTGAGAGGGCCATCCCGGCTCCCCTGCAATGAGCTCTATTGTGCGTCAGGACATTGTTCTACTCCTGTGTTTCCATGTGTCTGAATATCACCTGACCTTCTCGTACACTGCAAGGATGTGAAGCATTATTGCTCTTCATGCAACTTGCTTTTGTGTGGTACCAACAGTAGGTGAGATGGCAGACTGTGGAGAGGCAGAAGGGAGACAGGGAGGAGGTAAGGATAGTGTTAAAGGTCCAATATGTAATATATTTACTATATTATATTCAGAAAATGACCACAATATGTCACCAGATATTACTAAGGAAACATGTTAAGTTGAAATACTATTTTCTCTGACAACAATGCTAAAGCCAGTATTTTCTCCTTTGAAATTTACATTCTGTGACGGAACGTCTGTATTCGTTCAAAAAGCTACGAAAAGTTAAGCACTGTGATTCGTAAACATTCCACTTTTTTTTTTGCTGTATGCACCACATTGACGGCCGATGTATGAGAACGCGGCTGGCCGTGTAAGGAGGTGGTCGGGGAGGATGTGTGGTCGTTACAACACAGGACTTTAAAGCCAGGGAGTGGAGATCGCTTCCCAGGGATAGCTAAAGAGTTTCACCCAGGAAACGAGTGTTTTAATCCAAACACAATCTTTTTCCTAATCGTAATTAGTCATTTTGGTGCCTAATCTTAATTTTCGTCGCAGCAAAATACTCATATTTCGTGGACTAAATGTAACCGTAATTAAACAAGCGGCGCTCTGTACCTGGCTCAAAGTCACCCATTTTCGGCTAAACACATCTACTAACTGCTGCTGATACGACCGAGCTGTGACGGAGGTCCGTAGCCTGCGTCGCAAATTTCTGCAGTGGCTTAAACCACTAGCAACTGCTGCTCGGCGTCATGGAGCTCGTAGCCAGCCGGCGTCATGTGACCACCCAGCATCACGTGACCACCCAGCATCACGTGACCAGTTTTCGTAGGATATCATACGCTTTAGTATGCATACATTTTCGTACGATATCATACGGACCCGTTCATGAGAATGCATTGTTTTATATTGGCCTGTGTGTTGTTGTCAACGGGCAATTTTGACACCTGGGTTGCCAGACATTAAATACAAACACACAAAAACAATGTGCTGGCTGCAGCCATGGTAACAGCAACCAAATGAACTGAAACTGAGATAAATTCATTCTACCCGAGCTAAAAAAAAACAATGCATCTTTCTAAACAGTTGCATGATGTGGTAAAACACGGGTAAGTATGGGAGATGTCTGTAAAAGATGGAGACAGCTTAGAGATCAAAAGGACGCCAAGTTGGCTAATTTCCTCCTGAACAGGTAAGCATTAAGCTCTATGCTAATTTAAGACGGCTAACATTACTAGTAGGGATGGACATTTTCAGGCATGTCAACATTTGTGTGCTCGCATTAAATTATATAGAGTACTCAAGTTAGTTTATCACAAAACAAAATTGAGACACAGACGATGGAAGTTATCCTGACTGATGCAGGCTAACGGCGCCATGCTAACACGCTAACTGCTAATGTTACCGAAGAACCCGGGCAAGCGGGCCACAGCTGTCTACAACCACCGTGACATATGACAGAAACTGCAAGTTTGATTTCATCTTAATGTTATGTTATGGAATATTCTTGTGGCTAACATTACATTGCCAGCTTCATGGTTATGATATGTTGGACAGTAAGATTATTCCCACTTTGTTACTAACTGAATTGCAACCATAATGAACAGTATATAGACAAGCTGCGTAATTATTTTGTAGATCATGCAACAAATATTGTTATTCATCTACACATAAACTTAGACAAAGTTACAATCATATGGAGGAAAGGCTATATGTTTATTTAATTTATTATATATGGGGGTCTGGAAAGTAGTAGAAACGAAGTAGTAGAATCAAATCTCCCCCCTGCCGAAATCTTTTCCTGCTTTCGTTCAACAGCTGTAGCCGACAAATGGTGACTGTGCCCTGGGTACAGACGACAGCGAGCTTGCAGTCTTTTAACCGGTTGTTGCAGTCATTTTAGGCCGAGAAAGGGTGGCTGTCAGTTGGGTACAAAGGATCGCAAGCTCGCCGTCTTTTAAAGGGGAACTATGCAGTTTTTTAGCTTAATTTACCTTAACTAAACAGCTTCGGAGTTATTGGAATGGTTATATGACTTTTTTGAAGTTGAATGGTGGTCGTCTCTCTCTCACCTAACGCCTGTGAGCTGAAAAACCACCCTTGTAACTTTGGGTCGGCGAGTCGCCGGCCTCAGCGTCAGGAAGTATCGCGTTATATTATAATATATTATATTTATTATATTATGTTATTCAGGAACCGGTTAACAAGGTAGCGATGGAGTTTTTCACACTATCGTCATGGCTGAGCCGGCAAAAAAGAAGCAGAAAGCTAGAAAAGCATTGTCGGAGGAACAGAGAAAGAGGAAACGGCAGACTGACACAAGTAAACATAAGAGCTGCCAAATATCTATTTCGAAGCTGTAGGGGGAGCTCTATAGAGAAACCTGCGAGCAAAAAAGCGAGCAAAAAGCAAGAAAACAGCGAAATGGCCAAAACTGCATAGCACCCCTTTAAGTGGTTGTTGTTATTGTACAGAGCTCCGCGAGAGCACAGGCTTTAAGTTAGCTACTCCGCTGTGCTGTGAAGTAAGGTCTGGCAATGCAAGACTAGCATCTAGCTAACATTGACATTGTGTGACATTGGGTTCAGCGTTCTCAACATGGCAACCCCTGTGAATTTCAAGTCTGGGGAGGAGGGGCTGGAGGAGACGGCTCTCTCCAGTATTTTGAATTTGGACTGCAGTAACCATTTTAAACGCTAGTTGTAAGTATTACATATTGCACTTTTGAGATTTAGCTTGGTCTTTTGACTTTGCATCTTTCTCCCATTACATAATAATGTTGAATAAAATCAGTAACAAATGCACCACACAGTATGCTGTGTTGAGTGTGAGTAGTCTAAATCAAAAGTAAGTAAATATTTTCTTCAAAAAAGTTAGCATAACAATAACTTTCTGTTTGCATCAATGTTCACGTACACATTCATGATTACCCTCTTGTCCATATGCATAACCATGTACAGTTTCTTAATGTAATGTGCAGACTTTTGCATAATACAAGAACTTGTGTGTGAGAGCCTACGCACAGTATGTCTGTGCATGCTCACCGCTGGGGCTTGTCGTCAGAGCTTCTCTCGACTGGCCAATTAATTATGATGGCCTACTTATGATGTGTAATGGGATGATTTATTAGTAAACACACAAATAGAGAGAGAAGGGACACAGACAGTCAGGTAGCAGCACTGCATTCTGTGGTCTGGGATCATATACTGGGGCAAGATCACAAGCCACCCCTGGCTGTGTCCTACTGGATCAGAGTGAAGATTACAGTACGCTGGAGAAGCCGTGCATCTTCAGAAAGTCTCTAACTGGTCTATGAGCTGTTGTAGTATGACTGTTAGCTCGACATATACACGTTTTCTCTTTACTTTTTCAATCTGAGAAGAAACCAGATTATTCAGAGGAATTAGGTTACAAAGGTAATTTGAGAATATCTTTACGTACTGTATTAACCTTTTTACTGTAAATCTGAGTATAATGAATTCACCCCTACCTTGACTGTGTTGTAATCATCGGTTGCTAATTTGAAATGCATTTTAGTAATTATAGTGTGTTTTAGTGATACAAGAAGACTGATGTGTGAGTGTCTCTGTGTCAGGGCAATAAGAGGACAGGCATTATATAGAGGAGGCGCACAGCTTCTCCTCACATTGTGAATGCAAATTTTACGAAGAATCAAATGTTCAGCAGAGAAAATCGACTTTGAATTAAATTATTTTTAATACAAGGATATTATTCAAACATGTGATGATGATCCTGCTACTTGCCGACACAT